>NW_015171535.1:191700-193210 GCF_001447785.1 Gekko japonicus | reverse complement strand
TAGTATTTAGTTCCTGTACCTCCATATCTAGATCATCTACTTTTTCTTCCAGTTTATTTGTGTTGTTCATAATTTTTGCTATTTCTGCCTTAATTTCTTCTGTATCTGTTTTGATTTGCCTTGAGATTTCTCCTATTTCCTTATGTATTGGTTCTAACTCTTTTTTAATTAGTTCTGCATTTTGTTTGGATGCCTGTGCTAGGCAGTCCATCATCATGGTTTGCAAGTCTGCCATTGTGACTGGGGGTATGTTTGACTTCAGTTGGGATGTACCTCCCCCTTGACCTGGTGATCCTGAAAATGTTTTCTTAGTTGTACCAGATGCCATTTTAATATGTTGTCGCTTATTGTTGTTATACTATCTTTATTTTTAATCCACTTTGCCTACTGTTCCTTTAAGTATCCACTTAAGTATCCACTTGTTGTTTTTATTCTCTTATTTCCCTAGGTGGTGGATTTATTTCACTTAATTGTCCTTTCTCTTTAAACTTTAGTGCTTTCCCTTTTAACCTTTAGCTTCTCCCCGTTCTTATCAGCTATTTTTCGAGTATTAACAAGACTCTAAATGTCTGTTTCTTTAAATGCGCCATCTAGCTTCTTCTTAGCTCTCCGTCTCCTTCTGTAATCCTACTCCGTTCACGTGCTCCCGTCCAGCTGCTTCACTTCCCTCAGCTGGGCTCTCTGGTCTCCGGTTTCTGCTTCGCTCCGTCCCTTAGCACGGCTCCGCACGGCCCCCCCTCCTCCGCCTCTCCACTTGGCACCTCAGGCTCATAAATCTCCTTCAGCTGGGCTCCCTGGTCTCTGCTTCTTAAAGAAACAGAGAGACAAACAGCAGTATCAGGTATTTTTATTTTTCCCCTCACTATTACCGTCTAGCGTTTTTATTTATAACTTTTATTTCATTAGCTTCTAATCTATTCCGGCCTTTTTACTCTATAATTTAGCTCTTAACAGATACCAACGCTGTACTAAATCCGTCCTCCCTTTCACCCCTTTTATCACCTTCCACCCTTTTATTTCGCCTGTGTTTTTATATTTAATGAGTTCATGGACACTTAGCTTGATATATATGCTGTCTTCATCGTGTAAAGTTGTTTTGCTTCACTCCATCCGGACTTCCTGGGCCCGTCTTGTGCTCAGTAAAGGCAAAAGTCCTTTACTAGCCTTCCCCCACTTCTGCGTCGAGACAAAACCAAAAGGAAAAACTCCTGGCCAGGTTAAAAACGCCACTCCACCTGGCCAGTTGTAAAAGTCTCTTGCAAATAATCTCCAAAAAAGAAGAGAACCTAGGCTAGAAAAAAAACGCCTAAGAAGTGTGGGTTTTAGGATAGAAATGCACGGAGCACTGCACCACACGTCTATCCTCGTCGAGCTCCGACCTCATTTTCTATCGGGGAAGATTTCTAATGCAGTCTCACTAAAATTAATGAAAGTTGCGCAAGAACAGTTGGACACTTCCCTTGGACTTCACGTAGTCTTTGTGCAGAGGAAATTTCCAGGAGGCTCAGTT
>NW_015171535.1:148571-191659 GCF_001447785.1 Gekko japonicus | reverse complement strand
CCATGGGGGTGTCATGTAGAAATTCTCTATATTTGTGTCATATATAAATAACATTTTAATCCTCTTTCTTTGCCTGTCAAACAGAATATGATCAGCATGAACATTAACGATATGGGCACACATAGGGAGCCATAGTGAGTCATGCTACCTGTTTCCTTGCAGAGTACCAGCTTCCAGTGTAGTTAAACTCCATGCAGCCGCCTGTGGAGCAAATGTGCAAGTTCCCCCTTCAGGCATTAATAATATGCATGGATACAGGAAGCCTGATTCTCCCATGCTACTTGTATTCATGGATATCTTTTATGCCCAAAATTGCTCTGCAACCGAATTTTAAAATCTAAGAATGTAATAATAGGCATCATTATTTGAAAGCAATTCCCATTGTGCTCTGTGGGGCTTACTTCTGAATCAACATGTTTAAGGGTTCAGCTGGAAGTTGCTGATCTTTTCAATTAAGGTTATTTTTTGTAACGATGTAATGTTCAACTTTTCAGGATCTGTTCTTACATTTGGCTGCAGGTAAAGAAGGACAATCCAACAAGGTACCATACGTATGTAATGTGCTGTCAAGTCATAACTGACTTAGAGCAGCTCTAGCAAGGGGATTTCAAGGCAAGTGAGAAGCAGAGGTGGTCTGCCATTGCCTGGTGAGCTCCCGTCCAAGTACCAACCTTGCTTAGTATCTGAGATCTGATGAGATTGGGCTATGCAACACCACCTTTCCTCCCAACAAAGTACCGTATCAGAACTTTATTGGGAGAGTGTGATAGCCATTCTTTCCAAAGGCTGATGATAGTAAGCCACTGTTGAGTGATAACCAGAGGGGAGGGGGCATCCTGACTCACATAAGCACCGTTTGGCAGGCATGTAGGTAAGGCCAGTTGGGCAGCACTGTGCATGCATTGGGGGTACTGAATGGTCAGCACTACCCAGCACAAGAACACACCAGTCTCACTGGATGATATATGCCTGCAAGGTACTAGCTTAGATACTGTTTCCATTTGCGCCATGTGTTGCCCATAAATAAAGGCATGGCCTGAATTTGGATTGAATCCATCAAAGACAGAGGATCTATGGCTGGGGGGAAAGATTCAGGGCCAACTCCCAGCTCTTGATGTTGTATCTTTAACACAGGTGCTGACCGCCAGGAGCCTTGGTATGCTTCTGGATGCCTCCTTATCAGTGGAGGCCCAGATCACAAATGTTGCTAGCCTGGCATTTCTCCAGCTGTGCCAGATCAAGTAACTGGCCCCCTTCCTGTCTTGCCCTGACCTAGTCACAGTAATCCATGCAATGGTCACCTCCAGGTTAGACTATTGTAACTCACTCTAGGCAGGGCTACCCTTGAAACTGACCCAGAAACTACAACTGGTCCAGAATGCAGTGGCCCGAATTCTTACTGGAAGCCCACTGATAGCACACATCCAACCAAAGTCAAAGTCAAAAATATTTATTGTTGTAGCCATAAGCCATAACAACCCCACAAATAACCCCCTACACACAATTCACATCTAGACTGACTGAATATAGGGTCAGGTTCAAGGTTTTGGTACTAGCCTTTAAGGCTCTAAATGGTCTGGGACCAGCATATCTATGGGACCACCTCTCTTGGTATACCTCATTGAAGAAACAGTCATTGATTTATTTCCTCCCTAAACCCATTACTATATGTATAGAATTTTCAGTGTTCACAATGCTTTACATAAATGATCACATTTCCTTACAACAGTCTTGTAAGGTAGGAAAATATTCTTTCTCACACATTATATATGGGGGACTGAAGTTTTATTTTTATCTGTTTATTTACAACATTCATATCCCACATTTCTGCCCAGCAAGGACACCAGTTGAGCAAGAGGGGCATCTGTCTTGAGCTTCCAACAGATCCCAGGAAGGCTGTAGAAACCATGAACCTTGAAGCAGTTTGGGATAAATGAGGGCTAATAAGATCTTGGTAAGCAAGGGTGCTACTGGTAGATGGGAGTATGGACACTGGAACTGAGGTGTTTCCTGTTCTGGATGGAGCTGCAGACCCCCAAAGGAACAGGTTTGTAGCTTGGAGTGCTGTTGGAACCAGGACACCAGGGTTGCCTTTCATGACTCATTTGTACCTTCTGGTCAAACATCAAGGGCAGCCCTACACAGAACACATTGCAGCAGCCTAATCTAGATGTTACCAGAGCATGCACCCCAGTGGCAATATCTCTTTTGCCCTGTAAAGGCTACACCTGGCCCATCAACAGAAACTGATGAAAGGAGAACAGATCTCTGTAGTCTGGAGATGAGCTGGAATGCCGGGGGATTCCCCAGGTCCCACCTGGAGGCTGGCATCCCTAACCAGAATGCTGACTGGAGTAGGTCGTAGGGATCTTTTCACTCTAGGTCTCCCCCCCTACACTGTTGCTCAGTTTGTTTTTCTTTACAGGCAGGGGTCATTTCGTAGAAAAAGAGCTAGGGGAACTCATTAGCATAACTCATTAGCATATGCCACACCCCCTGACATCAGGGGCCCGGCGGTGGACCTGCAAGGCCAGCGGGAGTGCGAGGAAGCCCTGCCAAGCCCCTCCCTGGCCCCAGGCAGGCAGGGGTGGGGAGAGGCGGGGAGAAAGCAACTTACCCTCCCTCTTCTCCTGCCTCCTCCTGGCTGAATGAGGGCTGGAAGCGGGGCGGCCGGAAGCAGGGGGCGGGGCTTCATCATGTGCCCCGCCCCCTGCACCTCCCCCGCGTTCCCCCCCCGAAATGACCTCTGGGTACAGGTAGCATCCATTTTGTCAGCCACGAAGAACTGGTCTAAAATCATTAGATACTTGTCTGCAGTAAGACCTGTAGAGTAACAGTAAAATGCATGCTGTTGCCTACTTCTGTATTCTATAGTTGGATGTTTCCTTGGCAGATCTTCAGCATTATGCAACTTTCTACACAACAACATTGTAAGTTTCAGATGAAAACAAATTGTCTAGAATTACCTCATAAATCTTCAGTTAAATAAAAAAAGATGAGAACAACAGGAAATCAAAGGCTAACACAGTCTTTGTTACATAGAGTAATATTCCAAGTTGTACTTTGGTGGAGTTATTTTCCTGTTTTTGTACTATGCAAAGCATGTCTGCATGCTTCATCCACTGTGGAAATAGTCTTTGTTCTGGAAAGTAACAGAAACAAAGCTTCTGTGATGTCCAACAAATTCAGCCCTGAAGATTTTGACTCAAGTCACAGTTTCAGGATACTATCTCATTAGTCTGCAATGAGTCTGCCAGGCTATAATGTAATGAAAAGGTTATCAGATTAGAAATGGTCAAGATAAGATAAAGACTGTGCAGGAAGAAAGGAGAAATGTTGTCCATGCTTGTGTTTGTTTAACTCTTTCTTCTTTTTTTTGTTTTGGACTGTTCATTGGGCACATCCAGTTTTCCTCAGATTCACTCACATCTTTCAATATACACTATTTTCGGGAAAGGGGAGCTGGAATTTTCAAGGTAAGTATAGAATATACAATAAGTATAGAAATAAGAAGGAATAAATACCTCAGAACCACAACCAGAGTTGTGCACAATAAGCAGAGATGGAAGATTGTAAAGGTTTGGATAACAGAAAACATGCAAAGAAAATAGGGGAGCAGGATATGCCTACCCTCTGCATATTGTAAATTAATGTTACAATCCCTTTTACTTAGACTTAATCCCAACCTCTCACTGAGGAGATAAATCTCTGACTGGAATGTAACAGTGCAGATTGCAAATGGTGCTCACCTGCTTGAATGCTCCTCTATACCCTCTCCCTCCTCTAAATTCTTTCACACAGAAATCTATATGGAGTGTCAGACCCATATCCCTCTATTTCAGTGGGACATCATTGCGGGAAACATGACCCTGGGTAGAACTGAGTGGTATCAGGCAAGCAGCATAGAAAGGCTCAGAGCAGGACCAAGGAGGTGCAATTCGGTGCACTGTACAACACAGTACATGCATATTCATATTTCTATCACCTGTTCATTTGAGCTTACTATAAAACAAAGAAGTGGTAACCAAGGTGTCTCTTTCTAAATCCAGCATGGATAGACAACAAAGGAAAGTTAGAAAAAGGCAAGCTGCTTCTTGAAGTACATATTCACTGCTTTAGGAAACAGCTGAAGTAATGCATACAAAGCCTATTGATTCCCCTTCCCCCTTGCATCTTCATTCTGGATAGCTCAACTAGGTCAGCATCCAATTTATTTTCCTGCCTTCCCCTAACATCAAGCATTTCATCAATAAAGACTCACAGAGAGGTTATAAATAGTTTCTTCACTTGAAAGATAAGTTAACTAATAGGATTTGATTTTTGGCCACCTATCTTTTCTGGTGCTTCTTCAATAAAGGCCTATTTTTTTAACATTTGTAAATTCAATGGTGATAGTGTTTAAGATTTCAGATGGGCTTAGGTCATCAAGGAGTATAAATCAATCAAAGGGAAAGAATAACTATAATTTCCTCCTTTATTAATAATAGGCTCCTTTCACTGGAGATCTTGAGCCATACAATAAAATCACAGTTCAGATATCAAAAATAATTTTCAAGTTTGGGAAAGATGGGCTCCGGGATAATCTGTGATTTTTAACAGAGCAGTACTAAGGTTCAATACACACACACACACACACACACACACATATATGTAGTTCTTCCAACCCATTCATGGAGACTGTTGACTGGATGTGACTGAACTGAATAGCAAGAAAACTGCAGTTAAACTGGAGATTTCATCTACCCAATGACCAACAATCGTGGCTTCAATTCTTTTAAAATGGTTATCAGATTAGCTCATGACTGCATGAAATTTTACATGACGGTTTCAAGTACTAAAGGGAATATATTCTCTTTAGGAAATCCTTTAACCAACTGGGATACTTGCATAGTATGTATGGGTTGGAATGTTAAGACAAAAATCTTGTCAGCCATTCTTCTGGATGAAGATCATAGCCATAGATTAGCTTATTCAATCGAGCACATTCTTTCCATTATCAAAATTAAGGTGCCTAAAGCCCTACAAAATATCTCAGCACTGGAATGAGCATATAGGGTTTGTGGGCTGTTTGTTCCTCAAGATGTTTCAGCATCTCCCACAAGCCCCTAATTGAATGCTCGCTATAACTTTAAATCTAATTTGATGGTCTTTGGAAAAGTGACTCATATCATAACAGGGCAATAACATTAAAGCATAGCTGGGCTTTGAGCTCTAGACAATATCATTTATAGGGCCTAGTTCTTGCTGAGGCCATGAATCTTTGTCTCAACTGTACAAGTTGAAACCACAGGTGAAATTTCACAGGCTGAAATGCTCCAAACAAACTGGGACAACCAGCACAGCATCTCCAGAAAGCTCATTTGCTTACAAAGTTTTATGCAATAAAAATGTGTCTCTTTTGATCGGACTCTGAAACTCAGTACAGACAACGTGAATGTTCTGTTGGTAAGCAATCATTTAGCTTTTGTTCTGGATAGAGTTACATTCCAACTTAAATATCAGATTTAAAACTTAGGCTTTTGGACTCAACTCTGCAACTGGATGCCCAAATGGCATCTGGCACATGAAACACGTTGCACCAGCTTCCACTGCTGTGCCAGCTGCACTCCTTTTGAACAGAAATGATCCTTGCTCTTGCAACATCCATACTTGATTACTCTAATGTACTCTGTGAGACCTATCTTTGAAGACTGATCAGAAATTCCAGCTGGTCCAGAATATGCCTGCCAGGTCACAAGTGGAGCCAGCTGCTGGGACTATTTGTCGCTAGTCTTGAAGGAACCTTGCTGGTTTCCAGTTTGTTTTTGAGTACAATTGAAGGTACAATGTATAGCCCTATACATTGTTAGGCAAGAATATCTTGACTGCTTACTCTCCTATACAGTTTGGTGTAGTGGTTAGGTGCGCGGACTCTAATCTGGGAGAACCAGGTTTGATTCCCTACTCCTCCACATGCACCTGCTGGATGACCTTGGGCAAGCCATAGTTCTGGCACAGCTGTTCTGCAAAAAGATCAGTTTCTCTCAGAGCTCTCTCAGCCCCACCTACCTCACAGGGTGTCTGCTGTGGGGAGGGGAAGGGAAAGGAGTTTGTAAGCCACTCTGAGACTCCTTCAGGTACTGAAGGGCGGGTTATAAATCCAATCTCTTCTTCTTTTTCTTCTTCCTCATCTGCCCATTAAGAGCCTATTCTGATGCACTTCTCTGTGTATTCCCTCCTTTGGAGGTTAGGCCAGCATGATGCAGTGGTTAGAGTGTTGGACCAGCGTTCAAATGTGGCTTCAAATCCCTACATCCCAGAAGCTGGCCACTCACACTCTCTCAGCCTAATGAATCTCATCTAGTTAAATAATAAGGGGTGGGGTGGAGAATCATGTATGCCACCCCAGTCTCCCTGGAGGAAGAGTAAGATAGACAGGTGGCTGTCAGAGGTCGTTTGCATATGCGGCCTCACTGGCCTTTCCCTCTAACATTCTAAACCGTTTTCTGTTGATGTTCTGAGGTAAAATAAATTTCCCCTTAGTGTCCGTTGGCAGAAACCATGGTTGCAAATCTCCAGGTGAGGGCTGAAGATCACTCAGAATTACAACTGCTTTCCAGATGGCAGAGATCAGTTCCCCTGGAGAAAATGGTGGACTCTGTGTCCTTATATCCTGCTGAGATGGCCCCTGTATGACAGCCAATGTGACGTAGCAGTCAGGGCTTCAGCTATTAAAACTGATGTCCAGATGACCCAGATCAGTTCTCTTGGAGACAATGGCTGCTTTGGGCAGTAGATTCTATGGCATTATACCCTGCTGAGGTCCCTCCCCACCCAAAATCCTGCCCTCCCCAGGCGCTACCCCTCAAATCTACAGGTATTTCCCAACCCAGAGTTGGCAACCATGTAATTGGCTATGGAACCACTTTCCAGACCCTTGGAACCCAGAAAACGTGGCACAGGAGGAGGTGCTTTTCTACCTTAGCTGTGACTGCATAGTCCCAAATTAACATAAGCCAACCTCCAGGCGGCACCTGGAGATCTCCAGCTATTAAAACTGATGTCCAGATGATCAAGATCAGTTCTCCTGGGGACAATTTATTTATTTTATTTATATTTACATTTATATCCCACCCTCCTTCTATAGCATTATACCCTGCTGAAGTCCCTCCCCACTCCAAACCCTGCCCTCCCCAGGCTCTACCCCTCAAATCTACAGATATTTCCCAACCCAGAGTTGGCAACCAGGTAATCAGCTATGGAACTACTTTCCAGACCCTTGGAACTCAGAAAACATGGCACAAAAGGAGGTGCTTTTCTACCTTAGCTGCCACTGCAGCGGCTTAAGTCAGAGGTGGAGAGAACCATACCTGTTACCATGAGGCTGTCCTCCCATTCTACCCACTTGTGGCAGCAAAATGCCTTGAGACAGCCCTACCTTATAGCTAAGCAGAAGGAAAGAAACATGGCTTGCCTCCCTCCATTTTCCACTTCCCTCTGCCGCCCCACCAGCCACAGTCGGGACACTCATCTGGAGCTTCCTTCTAGATTTCGTTGTGTTTCTTCCCACAACGAGCATTACTCCTAGTATATAATAAAACAAGGGAAGTTAGCATCAGTCATGTTCTCGTGCCCCTCCCCCCAACCACCACCACCACCAAACAAGCAGTTGGAAATAACAAAACACTCCCAAGGAACCTATAACATTGGCTGTGCAAAAGAATTGGCCTTTGTGTCCTGTTATAGTATTCCCTAATGAAACCCCCCAAAGCCTAATCCTCCTGCTACTGCAACCTCCTCCTCCTCTCTGAAATAGAAGGAGGCTGTAAGATTTATTATTTAAAATAGCTCCTGCACCTTTAAGGCTTTTGTGAGAATGATGAATGTTTGGGAGTTCAAAAGCTTAGAACAACTGATGTGCCAAATTCCACGTTTAGAATGCAAAACCCGCCCACATAATTGAATCCTTTTTACAGCTTTCTCAAAATGGTTACAATTTGTGCACGGGGAGAGTGATGTGCAGTGTTATATTCAGCTACTATTGCCATCTGTCTGGTATGTTTTTGACTATAAGCGGAATAGTCACAAATATAAAGAGATTAATTTTTGTGCTATTAAAAGCAGCTGCAATGTCTAAATTCAACAGAGAAGTGTGCTTCCCCTATTAATGATGACCCAACTTTGGAGAGTATTGGCCTTAAGCAGCAAACAAGGTTACCAGAAACTGACTTTGTTCTGTATTCTGTGCTAAATTTTTACTGTCACAGTTTACTTCCAAAGAATACAGGTAATTATAGTTTGATTAGACACTGAAAATCTGATTAAAGAGATCTGGTGCCTTCCAGTCACAAAGAACTATAGTTTCCAGGGATCCTTGGGAAGAGGGAATAACCACTGAATCAATTTAAGTCTGTAGTAAGCATATGACCAAGAATATATTGATAACACTGACTTCCTATGGGACTTAGATTCATTATCCTCTCCCCAGACATCTGTCATCTTTTATGACTTGTGTACTGACTGCCAGAGACACCGCATTCTACAAAAGCTTTTGATATGGGCCTTCTCAATCCCCTCAAAATCTCCACTGTTTGGAGGAGGTTAATGCTGCAATCACAGGAAGAAATTTCCAAGACTAATTTAGAGTACGGTTATTATGGATATTGTTTAGTGTAGATAGACATTGTGAAAAATAGCTCTCCATAACATTAGTATTGTCCAGATAATGCCCCTTTTTATTCTTCTGGCTTCTAAGCACCATTTTCCTTCTTGTTTTCCATCACTAATTCTAGTTCTAGTCTTATTTGTCCAAATTCTGCTGATTTAATCCAGTCGGATGTGATGATCTTTATGATCTTCTTCATAAACATCTATGGCATTGTAGTATTTGGACATCATTAACAAAATCACCAAATCAAATCAAAACAAAATCAACAAAACAAAATCAAATCAGTCAATCCTAAAAGAAATTGACTCTAACTGTTCCCTGGAAGGCCAAATACTGAAGCTGAAGCTCAAATACTTTGGCCACCAAATGAGAAGGGAGGACTCACTGAAGAAGACCCTGATGCTGGGAAAGATTGAAGGTCAAAGAAGAAGGGGACAGCAAAGGATGAGATGGTTAAATAGAGTTATCAATGCAACAAACATTAAATTAGCAAACTTCGGAGCATGATGGAAGACAGGATGGCCTGGCGTGATGTTGTCCATGGGGTCGCGAAGGGTCGCAAAGAGTCGAACTCAACTGTGCGACTCAACAACAACAAAATCACATAGGTCAACGGAGCCAATAGAACTACTTTCCCATCCTGGACCAAGTCACACCCTTAAATTCTAGTTTAGTATTGGTCGCATGCAAGTGTGCAAGTATAGAAGACCAGCTGGTAACTGAACAAGACTTATTTCAGCTGTTTCTTATAGTTTAAAGAAAGGACAGCTCTTGCAAATGCAAATATTGTTAGCAACAAACCATATTATTAGAGTTAGGGTAGAAACGTTTCAGCTGCTCTATCAAAGTAATTCCTACTAAGCTATCATTCGCTATATAATAGCTTTTGTTAATCCTTCTGCAATTAGTTTCCCCCGATATGTACTGCCAATTTTAACTTCTCAGCATATATAATTATATTACTTGTGGAAAGGAAAGAGATTTAGAATGCCTGAATTAAAAATTACACCCAGAAAGAAAGCATGAAGCTATAACCATATCATCCTGGAGCTGCGGAATCCTTACAAAATCTAATAAACCTTACCAGCAGTTTTCAATGGGCTTTTAAAAATTAATTTAAGCATGAAGTTTGAGGAGGGTCAACGGCTCAGGTGGAGATGTTCATTACACTTGCCTTGCGTGCAAAAGATCCCAGTTTTAGTTGCTTTGACATACAATTATAGGGTTGCTGTGATTCATGAGTAGGTAGTTCTTGTTAGATTCACTGGTATAGTATAGCCAGGAATCTCTATTAAGTAGCAGGGTACACTAGGATTACACACAGCAGCCGCTTCTTAGTACTTTGTGTGCTAGCAAAGGTACACAGTTACACAGAGCCTTTTGTCAGTTTCAAACTAATAAGAGTCTTTTATTTAGGGAACTTCATTCTAAATAGTACAGGATGAGAGATAGGAATAGAATCTCATCTAACTAGCTAGATGGCTGTAGATGCAGAATACATGTTCTGCATCCATGGTGCCAAAGATGGATAGTATGCCCCTTCTTTGTATATAACAGAACCACTATTGTATACGTGTGTGTGAAAGAGAATTAAGCCAGAAGGAAGGAAGTCTTGTCCCTAAGAATAGCATTCTACTTCAAAGGAGCAGTATCAGATAGCAGGAAGGAAAGGATGAGCTGTGTGTCCTGACCTTTCTATCTCTCTCGAAATCTATGGTGCCATCTCTGAACTCTGAAATGCACACAAAGATAAATCACCAGGCCCGCATCCGAGAGTTCTGAAATAACTCAGATGTGAACTTGTGGATCTCCTGACAAAAATATGTAATCTTTCATTAAAATCTGCCTCCATTCCTGATGACTGGAAGGTAGCTAATGTCACTCCCATTTTTAAAAAGGGTTCCAGAGGAGATCCAGGAAATTACAGGCCAGTCAGTCTGGCTTCGATACCAGGAAAGTTGGTGAAAATTATTATTAAGGAAAGAATTAATAGGCACATAGATGAACAAAAACTATTGAGGCAGACTCAGCATGGGTTCTGTAAGGGAAGATCTTGTCTCACTAACCTGTTAGTGTCCTTTGAGGGAGTGAACAAACATGTGGACAAGGGAGACCCAATAGATGTTGTTTACCTTGACTTCCAGAATGCTTTTGATAAAGTTACTCATCAAAGGCTCCTAAGTAAGCTCAATAGTCACGGGATAAAAGGACAAGTCCTTTTGTGGATCAAAAACTGGCTGATTAATAGGAAACAGAGAGTGAG
This sequence comes from Gekko japonicus, assembly GCF_001447785.1. Taxonomy (NCBI): domain Eukaryota; kingdom Metazoa; phylum Chordata; class Lepidosauria; order Squamata; family Gekkonidae; genus Gekko; species Gekko japonicus. The sequence continues at coordinate 180,749 of NW_015171535.1, read as the reverse complement.
TATAACTGGGCAGTTTTCTCAGTGGAGGGTGGTAAGCAGTGGGGTACAGCAGGAATCAGTACTCAGTCTGATGCTTTTTAACTTGTTTATTAATGATTTGGAGTTGGGAGTAAGCAGTGAAGTGGCTAAATTTGCAGATGACACAAAGTTGTTCAGGGTGGTGAGAACCAGGGAGGATTGTGAGGCACTCCAATAGTAGATAACTCAATGAAAATGTCTAGACAGTGTGCAACTGCAATAAAAAAGGCCAACGCTATGCTGGGGATTATTAGGAAGGGAATTGAAAACAAATCAGCCAGTATCATAATGCCCCTGTAGAAATCGACGGTACGTCCTCATTTGGAGTACTGTGTACAATTCTGGTTACCACAACTCAAAAAGGATATTATAGCATTGGAAATAGTGCAGAAAAGGGCAACTAGAATGACAAAAGGGTTGGAACACTTTCCCTATAAAGAAAGGTTAAAACGCTTGGGGCTCTTTAGCTTGGAGAAATGATGACTGAGGGGTGACATGATCGAGGTTTATAAGATTATGCATGGGGTAGAGCAGGTTGAGAAAGAAGTACTTTTCTCCCTTTCTCACAATACAAGAACTAGTGGGCACTCCATGAAATTGCTGAGTGCTCAGGTTAGAACAGATAAAAGGAAGTACTTCTTCACCCAAAGAGTAGAATTCACTGCCACAGGAGGTGGCGGCAGCTACAAGCATGGACAGCTTCACAAGGGAACTGGAACATATGGAACAGAGGTCCATCAGTGGCTATTAGCCACAAGGTATAGATATGAACTCACAGGCTGGGACAGGTGATGCACTGTATTCTTGGTGATTGGGGGAGGCAACAGTGGGAGGGCTTCTAGTGTCCTGGCCCCACTGATGGACCTCCTGATGGCACCTGGTATTTTTGGCCACTGTGTAACAGAGTGTTGGACTAGATGGGCCATTGGTCTGGTCCAACATTGGCTTCTCTTATGTTCTTATGGCAGGAGACAGTGTACAGTCCTCCACTTCCAACAGTTCTGAACTAAATGGATGTAATGGTCTGACCTGAAATAAAGCCACTATTTAGCATACATGTCCATTCTAATTTGTGAGCAACACTTTTTATGGTCAATATTATATTTTCCCTGTAAGGCAGATGCCTGTTGTTACCCCTTTGAGGAACTGATACTAAGAAAGAACTTGGCCAAAGCTCCTAAAAGTCATTCACAGAGGTGGGATTTCAGTTCAGGTCTCCAACCTCAGACTGTTGGAGCTGATCTACTTCTGCCATGGGGTTGGCATTTTCCACTCCTGTTGTATCATGAAACAGAATTCCCTCATGTAGTCAGGTTCGTCTTGTACTAAATTCTATTGCCTCTGTCAGCAGTCTTCCCCAAGCTTGATTTGAAGTATGGAAAATTAGTACATGGGACAAAAAAGACAGCTACAGCAAACACTTCACTAAAATTGAGATCATGATAAGAGCATTGCTACTGGTCAAAAGGTCCAATCCTTACCTTTTCTGGTCAGCATCCTCCTCCACCGTCATCTTGTTCTGCTTTTCTAGGAGGTGTTCCTCGGATATTAGCAGAAATGCACACAAAGAAAGTATTATGCACATTTGATCTGTGGTAACACCATTAATGTTCTAGAACAACTAGTTCATATTACCTATATCCAGCTCTTCCTTGAAGGTCCCATTGACTACTTCTAAAAACGTGAATGTTGACTCGCCTTACTTCATGATAAAGCTGCCTTCATGTAATATGGAAATCTGTATGATGTTAGAGACGGAGTTGCTGCCTTGGAAGTAGTGTCTGCAGAGTGTCCAGTAATTGCTACAAGAGCTCTGATCTCTGGAACTTGGACTATACGGGTTCTAGTATTTTCTGTTTAGCACTACAGCACCAAATTGGAAATAAAAGAAGCCAATTAGGTCAGCCAATATTTCAACCGATTCTTACTACTCTGCCTTAACAGATGCTCAATTGGCAGCAATTCATCTATGTATTACATTTTTATACTGATCTTTTCTCCAAGGAGCTCAGGATACTAGGCGTCATTTCCCACTCCATCACTGTATCCTCATAAGAGCCCTGTGAGGAAAGTTAGGCTGAGACCACCAAGACCAACCACCAAGTTTCCATAGCAGAGTGGGGATTTAAATTATCATCTTCCCAGTTCAACTGTAATCACTGCTCAGCTATCATGTGGGAAGCTTCTCCTATTGATTCATCTGTTTCAAGCCCCTGATTTAAAAAGTGTAGTTATAGAGATTGATAAAAAAAGTTGGCAACCCTAAAACCAAAACCGTGCCTTATCTCCAGAGGCAGTGGTCTTCTGTAGCTGAAACTTCATCACAGATCCTGTAGAACTGAGGTGGGTGGTGGCCAGAGGCAGAGCTTTTTCAGTGGTGGCATCTTGCTTGTGGAATCTAGTTCTCATTGAGGATTGCCTGGCACCTACTCTGTTCTCTTTTAGGTGCCAGGCCATTTCTTTTTACCTAGGCTCTGACCTAGGATTTTGATCTTTTTCATTGTTTGATCTGCTTCTAGCTGGAAAACTATTTTGCCAGGGTTAATTTAGGCTGCTAAATGTTTTATGCTCTGGGTTTTTATATGATGCTTTATGTTCTGGGTTATTATTGGCTGGATTTTTTTACAGGTTAAACATTTTTAATGATTTTATGTTTTTATGATTTTATCTTGCTTTATGTTGTGAACTGGGTATGTATGTGTGTGTATATATTTTTCTCTTTTCTCCATTTCCTGGCTTTCACCTTTTCCCTTTACTATATCTGGTATTCCAGCCCTTCAGTTGCAGATAAATTAACCTTCCCCACACTGCTGATCACAGCCGAACTCTGTAACAAGCTTTTCCTAGTTTCTAGTCAACAAGATAAACAACAGTGATGTTTTCCTACCCTTCTTTTCTACAGCAGGTGATTTCTCGACTACCAGTTTATGAAGCACTGTGTCAAGAAGACTCAAAGGACCTCTTTGAGGAAAACAAGTCACATTCATATGACTCATGTAATAGAATGCCAGGTATCAGGACATCAAATGATTGGAGGAAGCAGAAAGAGAGGAAGGAGCCCCAGGTAACTTAAACCCCCCCCCCCCAATTAGATAGTGCTTGGTCCAAGAGTGATAGTTAAACCTGTTGCTAGCTAGCAGTCTGTTTCTGTCTGCAGCTGTAAACATGCTCGTAGTCTCACATCTAATGTTTAATGTAATTTGTTTTGTGCCACATGAATAAGTTCAGATTGTTTGTGCAAATATACATCTTTTTCCAATGTCTTAATTATGCAGCTGATCAATAATTTTCCTTAAAAATTGCACCTAATCACCCTCTTTAGAAACAGCATCTCAATTCATTATGTTAATTGCTGCTTAATTGAATACAGAAATGCAATTTACTTTGAGGTGATGTTCCATGGAGCTTTCACAAGAAATGGAATTACAAAGATTCTGTACCACCATATAGCTTGGCTATTGTATGTTACCATATGCCAGGCAGCCTAATTTGCATACTATGCAAATTGTATGCTAATCATAGATATCAAGGATATTAAGTATACATTTTTATCTCCTCCCTTTTTGCTGCTCCTGGCAAGTACCAGACAGGTGGGGAAGGAACAGTGAAACAATCTTCTTATTTGCCTTTATGCATACTGGAAAAAGTGCTCTCTTTCTCATCTGTCCTGCCTGCCTTTCTTCTCAAAAGAGCACAGAGCAGACTGCTGGAGAGATGAAGCCAAGCTGCAGTGTCTGACTGTTCCTACACCAGTACTAAATGGCTTTATATTTGTTCCTTCTTGGTACACATAGTAAAAATAAAGTTTCCACTGTTTCCATTGAGGCAAATGTGTATTTGCCTGATTGAGTGGACAGTGATTTTTCGGCCCTCGTCTGTTTTTAAATATTATATGCTACCTTTCCATTCAGAATCAGAGCAGGGAAGAGCTATGTCAACACGGAGAAGAAAACTCTACACTAAAACACAGTCAAATTCAATTAAAGCATTTTTTAAAAAGGAAACCTGAAATGCCAGTGCTCTCCTATCCACTAGCAGCTGTCCACTCGCATCTAGACAATACTGTGATGTACAATAACAATCAAGTGCCCTCATAGGGAAAAAAAAGAACTTGAACAACATGAATCTCAAAGCACACATTTTCTGCCTTTGACCGCACTTTAATGGGCAGAAAATTGATGAGCATGGGCCAGTCCACTCGTAAACCCTTCTACTTCATTCACTTCCACCTACACGTATATTGCACCAGATCAGAATGAGGCTCCATTTACCAATATTCACCACAAAGATGAACTATTAGCTATCAGGAATAACTTTCTTTATAACACTACAGAACATGTGGCTACCATGTTTGCTACTTTATCTTCACCAATAATTCCTTCAGATTTGGGGACATGTAATATATTCAGGTTAATGGTGCTGCACATATGACCCCACAGAATGTAACATCATTCATGGTTAACTTAGAATGGTGCATCCTTAGATCCTGTGTGCATCAGTCTCTCTTCAACTTGAGGTTTTCCAGGGATGTAGCCAAAATACGGTCTGTTCTTGGTAAATAGGAACAATTGGAATTGCATATGCTTACTAATGTGATGTGCTGCTCCATAGATTTCACCAATGTATTGCCTATGGTTTCTAGTATAAATAATTGGCTTGGCTCCATTGACATCCTTCTGCCAAGTGAGATGTTTTTCTATCCTTCTGGGGGAGCTAAAAGCCCTTCTTAATGGAAGGGAATAATTGGTTTTAGTCCATTATCTATAACTGTAAGTAAAAGTTAGTAGGAAACTTTTCTGCACAAATAATTTCAAGCCCACTCCAGCCAGCCATTTCCCCACATTTCAGTCCCTTTTGAAAAAAGAATTAGTTGCAGTTGCTGCTTCTTTAAAAAAGGAGAACTCTGAAGAATTAGAAAACATTGGGTTGGATCGAACCACCTTTTCTACTCAATCTTATCCAATTCTCCTCCCTGCTACAGAGGAGGTCCTGTGATCCCTAGCATGGTCGAAGGGGATCCCTCCTTTCCCTAGCATGGTCAAAGGGGATCCCTCCTTTCTTTTTCACCAACAGAAAAAAACAACCCTGTTTGGATTTAATCCATTATACACTTTCTCAGAACAGCTGTTTTAACAGAAAGAAATTAAACCCTTCAACAAGCTTTATTAGTAACATGGTAATATGAGAAAACTTCTTTGAGTAGCTTATTGGGAAGAATGTTGTGAAGATTGCACGAGTATATTCAAGTATGACAGCTAGTGTTCTCAAAGGCAATTATTTCTGTTAATGCACAGGGGCACTTCTATTTTAATCCTAGCAATTAATGAACTATACCAAAAGCAGCACTTTAGTTAATCATTATTAGTGATGGGAGAATAGAATCTAGTGATTAATCATATATTCAGAGTTAGTAGGGTCTGGTAGTCAGAACAAGTGCTAGGCTATAATTTAAGGCTGCCAAATGTTGCCATAATTTATACTAAAGTTCAAAGTTTCTATCTGATAACAGGAAGTCCTAATTTATTTCACTCTTCATTTATGCGTATTGTAAATGGCAGTCATTTAATCTTTACAGAATTTTAAAATGGTTTGTACCAGTTGTCAAGAAGGTTTGAAAACACATTTGAGCTCATCAAAATCAGTGGCGTGTCCTAACATGATGGCTTAGTGTGATTACTTACCATGAACGAAGACATTCCACAGTACTTTTTCAACATGGCTTAATATGGCCTCGTTAACAAGTAATGTTCCTTCCCAAAACACTCTGGGCTGTCTTAGCATGATTCTGCTACTGGAATTTTGATCTCCTTCAGGGTCATATGAAGTTATACCAATCAACTTTTATATTATTTACTTATTTATTTAATCCTAATTGCATCATATGTAAAATATGTTTGAGCCTTTGTTACAGATGGTGTTTGACCTGGGGATTTTGGTGTAATGTATAATGCTGAAATTAGTAAACAGATGGATAGGTTTTATTAGACAGCACAACTAAGTTGCAGTGGGCCACCCTATATTTCCCTTCCCCTCTGCTGGGTAAAAGGGGCAATATTGGGATATTAGAGAGACATGTCATACAATTTCCCCTACACTAGGATAAAGACAAACAAGGAAAACACATTTTACATAAGTTCTTTTTCCTGCTCCATAGATGGGACAAGCAGACAGGGACAGTGTACGGGGGCAAAACATTTGCAATGCAATTTAGAAAATATTTCAGTGTATTTGGATAATTGGTTAATATAGCAGAGTCAAAGAAGCGTGATACTGAGTACAGTAAATAAATCTCCCAAGAAGTATATTGCAAAAAAGGCACACTTGCATCTATTCAAGTAGATCCACTTCACATTCAGGTTACAGTCGTGAGAAGAGAAAGAATCCTAATCTAAAGTGTACTTTCCCTATCACAAATGGCCAGCTTGTCCGACATCATGTGTGTGGGAATATGAAGGCATTGTCTTGTCTCTAGAAGAGAGACTTGCAGAGACATGTGTCTCCATGGAAGGCCATGTAAAGAGAGTGAGAGGACAAAGTGTGAGATGAGTCAGAGGGCAGCTCCCAGGTTAAGAAAAAAATAAGTCTCCCATTCATTCAAGGAGATGACACCTATACACACTTAGCATGATGTAGTCCCTGCCCCCCAAATATCCAGGCATGCTGAGTCACTCATTCCCATACAGTGCTTAACATCATGTTGTTCCAGGGGACTCACAATTTGTGCTCAGATTCAAGCATAGCATGGGATCACACATCTCCAGAAGATGTATGTAAAAAGGCTGGTCAGATTAGACACTGAAAATACTCCTGATGCTTTGAATGAAAAGGCTCACTTTGCTGATGATTTTAAACACAGCATTGTAAGAAGTTGTTTTAAATTTTCAGCTGATAGAAGGATAATTTCCTGCTTTCAGAAAACCAACTTCACTTACTTTTCACATTTGATAAGTCTTTATGTGTGCTCCCTTCTGGTTTATATTTCTTAAATATAATTTTAACTCATTAACTCACAATCTACTATCATGTCTCATTGCCATTCGTCACACAGTGTTGCGTACAGGTTCCCTTGTGGTTTTCTTTTTGTACTAATACTAGAGGGATGTGGTGGGTTAGTCAACCGGAATTTAAGATGGCCAAAGACATCATTACTACTGAATATCATAAAACAGAAAGTTAATGGTGGAAGCAACTTTCCTAAGATTGCTTTATATTATGATAATTGCCCAGCAAGTGATTTTCAACACTGAGTAATTTTGTCACAAGATGGCCATACTGTAATAAATACTTCATATTTCTTTTTTATTCATCTGTACAGTCTTAATGTGAAAATAAATATACATATAACATTCTTCTTGGGGGGGGCGTGGTGGCTGTCCTTCCAGTTGGCTACAGCTCTCACGCACTCCTGCTATCCCCAGTAGAAAACAACGTTTTGCTCTTCAACAAATAAGGTAATTTTGTAAAAACTTTCAATGCCAGGCATGGGAAGAACCAGAGGGGAAAAGGGAGCTAGAAACCCGCCTTATAAACTGCCGAGGGAAGACTTTGCTGACTCAGAAGAATCAGAGCAAGAGATTTCTTTGCTGGAAGAAATGGCGGCAGCAGGAGGAAAGCTAGACCAAAGTTATCAGGCTCCAATTACACAGGCACTAACAGAAATAAAGGAAGAAATAAAAAGTGAGATAAAAACTTTGAGCTGTGATGTTGGGCAATTAAGGAAAGAATTTGCTCAGCTCAAGCTTGCAATTGACCCGATAAATTAAAAACTAGACAAAGTTACCTCATCCTTGAAAGTGACAGGGGGAAAAGCTGAATCCGCATTTCAAATTGCCAGAAAAGCGGCTGATGATTTGTCAGAGTTACAAGAATGTGAAAAGTGGTCTAAGGAACCAGGTTAAGAGAAAGAAAAGCAAAACTTTGTGGAGTTTCCTCAAACTTCTGCACAACAGGAAATCTTAAAGAGGAATTAAACAAATGGTTTCTGCAGACTCTTCGATTGGCGGGAGAAACAGAGACTTCAGAAGAGATAATCACCTTGGCCTTCTGAATCACTTCTTGGGTGACATGATTGAGGTTTATAAGATTATGCATGGGAAAGAGCAGGTAGAGAAAGAGGTACTTTTCTCCCCTTCTCACAATACAAGAACTCGTGGGCACTCCATGAAATTGCTGAGCGGTCAGGTTAGAATGGATAAAAGGAAGTACTTCTTCACCCAAAGAGTGATGAACACATGGAATTCACTGCCACAGGAAGTGGTGTCGGCTACAAGCATGGACGGCTTCAAAAGGGAATTAGATAAGCATATGGAGCAGAGGTCCATCAGTGGCTATTAGCCACAAAGTATAGATAGGGACTCTGGGGCAAGTGATGCTCTGTCATCTTGGTGCTTGGGGGGGGTCAACAGTGGGAGGGCTTCTAATGTCCTGGCCCCACTGGCGGACCTCCTGATGGCACTGGTATTTCTGGCCACTGTGTGATACAGAGTGTTGGACTGGATGGCCCTTTGGTCTGATCCAACATTGGCATCTCTTATGTTCTTATGAAAACATATCAAAAAGAGCCCCTGAAGGCATTTCGCAAGACATCATTGTGGAGTTCAAGGAACTACAGACTAGAAACAAACTTTTTAAAATTGCACCAGAAAAACAAGGACTGGCCCTTGAAGATACCTGCCTTTTTTGGTATGCTGATGTCATTCCAGAAGTGCTTATCGCAAGACAAAGACTATGTGAAACAGCAAAGACATTGAGAGAAAAAGAGATTCCCTATAGATGGTTGGCGCTCAACCACCTGGTGGTCAGTTTAAATAATAAAACCTTTTACAGCACATAATGAGTCAATGGGGAAAAAATGAGTGGAGGTCTTATCAAACTGAAGGAAGGAGGTGTTTGAAGGGAATAATGTGGTCTGGTATTGATATTTAGGTTGTAGCGTGACTATGAAAAAATAACTGAAAGTTGGGTTTATTAGTATAAGAGTATACTTGGATTCCAAATATGATTAATCAGAATATTATACAAGTGTTAAATGTTAGATTAGTGTATTAAGTGTTAAATTAGGGTATAGCAAGGAGGTGAAGAGTGTGCCCCCCCAAGACCTCCGAATTTAGGGAGGGAGGAGGTTTTCCCTCCCGCTGTAGAGATCTTCTCTATAGCACCCATAATTGGAGGCAAATCCTTTCAACTTTTCTTTTCAGGAACAAAAGAAGACGGATAGTAGTAGTAACTGATGTAGGAATGAACTGAAAATTATGGAATGTATCAAGGTTAATTATAAGTTTTGGGGAAAGTTGTGTGGGGACCCAATACATGGGTAAAATAGGGGCATAAGAAAAGAGGAGGGATTAAATGAGATTAAAAAGGACTAGGTTGATGAGATAGTAACCTCAGGAGGTTTTCTTTTTTTGCTGTTTGGTTATTACTAGTGTTAAAAAGCGGAAAATGTGTATATCAACCTGATGAGTACTTATTTGTGTGTATGTAGATTGGATATACTCAATAAAAATATTATATAAAAAATAACATTCTTCTGAATATGTGAATTATATACAGGCCGATGATGCACAATGAATTCTGCACCACGACTTATGCCAAAGGTTGGTTGCGGCCATACCCCTTAGGGAGCCCAGCACCCAAGAACCTATGCTATCATTTTAGTTCTCTTCAGTTCAAATGCAACATGCACTGTTCCCAACTTGGCCAAGCCATCAGAGAGTACACTTGTGAGGATGTAAGAAACTGTGGAAGAGTTTCTCAGTTCAGATACCTGAAGACCTTGTTCCCTTACTTTATTTTCCCTCCAAGACAGAAAGCCCCTGTGATGTCGGGCTTCCGGTCTGGCTCCCGCGAAAGGCAGACGCATCCTCGGGTCGCTCCCGAGGGCGCCTTGCCCGCCCGCGGTGGAGGAGGGAATCCGCGCAAGCGGAGACCCGAACGAGCCCCTCAGATGAGAGGAGCTCGGATCCGGGGCGCTTTAGGGCGTTCCAGGGGGGAGTCTCTCTTTCGGTCGAAAGATCGGAGATTGAGACTCTCGCCATGCCCTGCCCCTTTGGACCTTGCTGCGTGAGCGACCCAGTTTTACGGGGTTTAGCGGAACCACCGGGCGTCACCGAGTGATGAAGCGAATATCCGAAAAAAATGGAAAAGAAAAGACTGGCGTAACTGTGAGTTGTCAAAATACAGAGAAAATGAACTAAGAATGTTTCCCCCCCCCCTTCAGCGGAAAATGAGGAGGTTAATCCTCTATAAGCGAGAAAGAAAAAAAAGAAAAGAGGGGGGGCATGGACTGAGCGAATAGTGATGTTTTCCTTTGATGTACTTGAAAATAAGCAAGAAAAGGTTTTGTTTCTCTGGAGCGCATTTTAAGAACTTTATTAAAAGTAAATAAAAAAACAAGATGTCGGAGCTGGGTAAAGACAAGCGGAGGAGAAGGGAGGGACTTCCGTCTGGGCGTTTGTGTCAACGTGAGTGCCGGCTGTTTAATATTTGGACTGTGTATAGCTATGAATCCAACGGGGATTGTGAAGGAAAAGAAAAGTTTGAATTGTGACAGCGAAAAGTGCCTCATGAGCGCTTATAAAAGTCAACAATTGAAGAGGAGAATCCAGCGAAGAGATTGGGAGCGGATAAAAGCGAAATTGAAATTAATACCATTCTCAAAGCTGGAGATCTCCGGGCATGGCATGAAAGGAAGACGACTTATAGCACAGGAACTGAAAGAGTTAACAGCGACCCGAAGGAGGAGGGGAAGAAGCCGGAGGGAGAGAAAACAGAGGAAGCCCCTCCCGTCACTGAGAGTGGAAAAGTAACCAGCACGTAAAAGAAGCAGTTTTGAATGTGCCCTGAAGAGACTTTTTAACAGAAATTCAAAGGAACATTACTAACATACTAATACAGAAAGTAACTGGAATGGAAAAAAGATGTTTGACAACACACAGAAGAAGCCTTTGATGATTGGACATTACTAACAGTTTAATTTAACAGTTAATAGATCACTCAGCTTTCTCTTCGTCCCACTATATACCTTCCCTATTTTTCTTTTTAAGCGAAACTCCTCCCCTTTTTAGGGGAGTCAATAAAATCTTTATACAAAAAAGAAAGCCCCTGTGATGTCAAAATTGGCCAAATCTGATTCCTACTACTTATCCCTGCTTGCCAACCAAACATCATAGATTCATCATCTCTGTAGATTCTGTTATCTAGATTGTAGAATACACAAGATTACCGAAATGCCAAAATGAGGTTCTCAGGCCATCAATAACAGGCACATGTGGTGGAGAAAAGTGCTGTCAAGTCGCAGCTGACTTATGGTGATCCCATAGGGTTTTCAAGGCATGCCAAATGTTCTTAAAAACCATGGGGGAAGGGAGGCCATACTCAATTTCGTAGGAGAAAGTAAAAGGAGTTGGTTTTGCACTGTAATATTGAAACAGCCCTCAGAGTGCTCTAATGTATTCCCACAGAGAATCTGTGAAAAGCAGGTCAGCTCCACACCTGGGAGCATTCATTAGCTTTCTTGGCAGTGTTAATATTATTGATAAATTTGAACTCCTGAAGTGAACTTCTGTCAGGAAATGATCATGAGAATCACCCTCAATTCATCAGGGTATTAATTAGTGTACTGCTAACAGGAAAGGAAGGTGAGAACCTCTTCATGACAGCTGGAGGAGATCTGCACTGAGTTTTGTTCCTCCTGTTTCAAGTCTGATCAGAGTAGGGTTACTAGGATGAGACTAGTAGCTGGAGGGAAACTTCATACAGGGAGGGGACTTGCTGGTGTAACCATAGCGTTTTGACCAAGTGCTATGTCATTGCAGGTGACAGACTGATGTTACTTCCAGTAATACTGGAAGTGATGTCAGTGTGTTGAAACACTGTTGTTCCACCCCCCCTTTCCCCTCTCACTGCCCAGTTTAGTGATGATGGGAAGGGTCTGCTGGAGGTGGGAGATCGCTCACCCCAGTGGAAAAATGGTAACCCTAGGTGCAGCTCAGAGGTGCTGCCTTACTCATGGGTAGCCCCAACAGCAGGGCACCCCACTTCTGACCTAAACCTGAGACCCACAAAACCTGGCCAAAGAGGACACCCTTGACCTGTGCCACAGAGCTAGCCAAAGCTCTGCAAAAGGGTTTCAGTCTCAGGTTGCACAAGGCATTCTCCAGGGCAATCTTCAAAAAAAACTCTCCACCCTGCAAAGGTATGCATATGTAATGACCATGAGTTCCTTCAGGTAGGTATCTGCCTTTCCAAAGCCATTCAGTGGACATCTGGCAAACCTTCTCTGCCTCCATACCCTCACGTGTCCCCCTTTTGTGATCCTGTGCCTATGTTGAAATGTTTTGTCTCAACACCTGACCCTCCTGTCCCCTCCCACAGGATACCAAAACCAAAGTGATTAAATCATTAACGGTTCTTCCTGACAGCTATCAGAGACCCATTTCCCCCTTTTGTCTAAGCCTGGGAACCCATCAATGGTAATCAAACCCATTCAATCTTCCCTGGTAAGACCATCAACAGTCATTAATCTCATCAAGTTACAGCCTGGGAGACCACCCCTTGAATTTCTATAAGAATAGAGGGCAATCCCCACCTCAGTGTGCATTCTGAAGGCACCTATTATTGAGTATACCCCCATAACCTCTGCTTTGGGTCTTGGCTGTTTGTGCTTTCCTTTTCACAGATGTCGGCACATCTGGACAGGTAGTATAACCCTTATAACTGATCCTAAATGTCTCTATCATCACCTCTTTATTTCTTAGTTCTGGATTGTGTGTATATTCTGATTGCTTAGAGTGATTGTGTGTAGGAATATTCTCTAATAAATCTATTGAAAACTCTTTAAATCTGGAGTCTTCCTACTGAACTGGACCTCGGTATACAAAGGTGTGCGATCTCTTGTACCCTTCTAGCCCTTTCTGTCTCATAGCTAATTTCCCCCAATATTGAGACAGGCCACTTGTGGTCAGAGGCACAAACCTTTGGTAAAAGCTCAAGAGCTTTTTGCAATTGGCTTGCAGCCTGAGTCCCTGATGTGAATCAGGTCATTGAATCTGGGACTCACCCAACACTTGAGTATTCTGGTTTGTTTTCATTCATTTGTTTAAATTGTATTTTTGTTTTTCATAAGCCACTTTGAGTTCCCTCTGGAGAGAAAAGCAGGATAGAAATGTTCAGAGATTAATCTTTGCCACTTGAAGTGTACTAACAGGTGTATTGGAAACAAAAATAAATTACAGAATGGAAAACTGCAGTGAGAAAAAAAATCTTCCTCCACCAGCAATCAATAATCATGAGTCACTTGAATAAAGACGTAATTTGGTTTCTTGCTCTTTAAAGAAACAACATATGATGGTAAATTTTGGAAAATGATAGGCTTGTTGGAAAACAAGGAGGGGGTGGATACAATATCTCTTTCAGGGTTTAGTTCCCATCAAGCATAGTTTTAATTAGGAAAATGACATTTTCCCATTCTGTTCTTTCTGATGCCATTAATTAGTGCCAATATGGTATTTTAGCAGCTCTTGTGGATTTCCTGACATGGACCCTTCCCCCCCCATCCCTTCCCTGCACATATAGAAAGATGAATGCTAAAATTACTGCATAATGTGCTCATATGGTGGAACCAATAAGTGATGCTGTTCAAGCATGCAATCAAGTTTATTATGCACACATACAATACTCTTGGCAAAAGATGTGCTGAGTAAGTAAACTAGGAGGGATCCATTTTGGAATGGAAGAATTTGCATTTGCATTTTGTATGTATGTGTGCGTTATTTAAACTCTTATTTGAAAACCCTTCTGGAGCAGCCTGCTGTGCTGTTTGACTGGCTAAGTAATTTCTGTTCCTTTATCAAACAGCGTAATGACATTTTGGAGCCAATAGAAACAGCAAGGCTGTGTTACTTTGCTACCTCTTGTAGCCTTGGAAAATGTAATTTGTGTCATGCTGGGAAGCTTTTATGAACAAACAGCAGACATTCAAATGGCTGGAGCTCCTACAGTGTTTGACTAAATACTGCAGTAGTATGTTTAAAATCAGAAGAAAGCACACATGACAAGTACAAGCAAATCATGAAACTCTCAAATCAGGGTTTCCACCAACAGGTGATGGAAGAATACCACCACTGTTAATCCAAAAGAGCTTGTATTTTTGTGAGCATCCCTGTCAAATACATGAAAATATTTGATGGGCATTTGCTAGGCTTTGAGAAGACACTCACAGAATACATGTCTGTGAGTGTCCAAACATAGACACAGAAGTTTTCAATCCTCTCTTCACTAGTTCTCTCCATCTGAAGCCACAAAACTTACCTTTCTGAAGGTAGAACTCACAGCTAAGTATTGCTCCTCATTCTTCCAATTTTAAATTGCGGTGACCCCAAGAGAAAAATGCAATTGGATAAAACTTCAACCCTGGCCCACTCGGGGTAAAGTAAGTTTCTCTGGTGATGGTGACCTTTGTTGATCTTTACCTCTTCTTTAATGATAGATCTGGAAAAGACCAGAAGGCTCATCAGTTTGCCCTCTTGCCCCATGACTGGATATTTTTCACATTAGAGGTTGGAGAAAAGAAGAGGAAGAGGAGTTGGTTTTATACCCAGCCCTTCACTACCCAAAGGAGTCTCGGAGCAGCTTACAATCTCCTTTCCTTCCTCTCCCCACAACATACACCCTGTGAGGTAGGTGGGGCTGAGTCAACTACAAGGGTCTAGGACAGACAGAACTACAACAGATGACAGGGATATCCCCAGGGGAAATTTCCCTTGTGGGCATTGTACACCATGTCCTTTTTCAGTCAAAAGACAAATGTTCCAAAATACATCTAAAGACAAGATTTTTTCCATCAATTCCTTTGTCAATTGTAGTTCAAAGGGTATTATTTACCTTGTACAATGTGACTGTAATTTATTATATTTAGGAATTTCAACAAGACCTGTTAAAATCCATATAAGTGAGCACAGAAGCTGCATTAGAATGAAGAGAACTTCATCACCATTAGTACAGCATCTTCTGACCTTCAATCAAACTGATAAAGAAGTCCGTTTTGGGGTAGATGAGGAAGTTTTTGCTCCCCTGCATCAACTTCTGAGATGGCTGAGGAAGAGAGAAACATTCTGGATTCATACTTTGGGCACATTGTCACCATCAGACCTTAATGAAGAGATTGATTGGACCTGTGTTTTTGTGTTTTGTTTGGCTTGTCATGCTTGCAAGATGCATTTCAGGTTTTTAGATTTCTTTAGCATTGCCTTTCTCAGAGGACTTAACCAGGCTGCATGCATTCCGTAGGCATTACATCATCCCTCCTCCCCCACTACCTCTTTATCTTAGCTAGCAGTTCCTCACTCTTGATTTACATTAGTACACATAGAGATGATAGATGCTTGGCCAGAGACAGGTGTGTATTCATAAATATAATTTTCTTTAAAAAAAAAAGTAAGTTATTTTTTTTAATAAAAAGGGATGAAAATAAAAAGATTTTTAAAGGGGGCCTGCAAGATATTTCAGGTGACACCTTCTTTTCCACAAAAAAAAATTGGAGAGAGATACTGCCTTCTTTGTGGATTGGCTCAGAATTATATATAGGCTTGATTTTCACATGATGCCTACCCTCCTATTGTAAGTTATTATTACTCCCTTTAAGGCTTTTCAATTTTTAAATTAATAATAATGTAGTAATGTTTTTATTTTTTATTATTTTCAGGAAATACAACAAACCATCCTGGCCCTTAATCTTTACAATTTGTTTTAAATGTGTGCTATTTGGTTTTAGGCCACTGAAGAAGGCTCTCAGAGCCGAAACACATCTGGTCTAATGGCTCTTAATGAGATATTCTGTTATTCATGTTCTGTTGACGTGCAATTTCTATAGGTTGGATTTTAGCACTCCTATGTATCTATCCTGTTTTTAATTGTTAATTGATACACTGTGTAATAAATGTTTGGTTATATTTTTAAGTTTGTTATATTCAACCTTCTGAGTACTGACCCAAGGTCACCCTGCTGGCTTCATGTGGAGGAGTGGGGAACCAAACCCTGTTCTCCAGGTTAGAGTCTGCTGCTCTTAACCTCTACACCACATTGGCTCTAGAGAGAAATTCTAAAGTGAGAGGGGGTTCCCCCCCCAATAAGAAGGAAATAGACAGCACAGCTGACTGTCAGTGGTCTGTAGATTCAACAATTTCCCATGTAAAATTATTCTGCTAACTAGAATGTTAAGGTGTTGAAATGTAACAAAAATTCTTTGTAGGTACCTTACATAGTATCTGGATTTTTTGATGGATACATCCTTAGCCCAAAAATCCTGAACAAGGTTCATTAGTTGTACCCCCGGTTAGTATCAAAACCAATTTAAGAAAAAGCCTTAGGATGTGGGACACATTTATAAGCCAGGGGTTGCTTTGGTTGCCCCTTCATGTGAGGCCTTGCCTTTCATAATGCATTCAGCTGGAATGGAATTATATGAGAAGAACTTTGCCCTTCCTCTCTTTCACTCAAAAGTATTGAAAAGAGAAAGCAGTCAAAGTCTTGCCTAGGCTATGAATAACTCTCTCTGTCCTGGGATAATGCTGTCCTCATTCCCTCATGAAAGAAGCCCCAAGTAGCCTGGCACAATGTGTCAGTCTCCTTCTATTCTTTCTTTTACCATCTTTGTATTTTGATCCACAACATAGTAGAATTTAAAGCCCACGTGAATAAATCTGTATAAATTCTGGCATTTTGCCTCAAGTGATATGTAGATCAAGGAAACATTTGATACATCCTAAACACAGAAATTTAGAATATATGTGTGTGTGTGTGTGTGTGTGTGTGGACTTGCAGGGAAGGTCCCTTCCCCTCCCCCCTTCTCTGACAATCTCCCCCTCTTTCTCCCCCCCCTCAACCTACCCCTATCTCTTTTGCCCTAACCGTTCTCCATCAAGCTTCCCTTCCCCTTCTTTGTCAACCTGCCCCCATTCCTCCCCCTCTTTCTCCTCCTCCCCTTACCTGTCAACCCACCACTTCTCCCATTTGCCACCCACCCCTTCTCTATCAATCTCCCCCTCTCCTTCTCTGTCTACCTACCCCCTTCTATTTCTCCAATCCCTGTTTTTGCCAGTATTCCCCCCATCCCTCTATTTCTGTCTCCTCCTTACCTTATTGGCCATGGCAGCTGTGTTGTTGGAAAGATCTTCTGGGACTGGAGCAGCTCTCCTGTCATTGAATCAGGCACGACTCCAGGCCTGGCCATGGTGGCATCATCGTCTGGGAGCTGCTCTGGACTCAGAGAGGCTCCTGGACACCCATGCCATCATGACCAAGCCTGGAGAGGCTCCCAGATGCCACTACTGATGCAGCTGGGTCCAGAAGGCTCCTGGACACCACTGGTGCCAGGCCCAGAGAGGCTTCCAGCCACCAGTGTAGCTGAGCCCAGAGAGCCCCCCAGTGTCCTCCACTGCCAGCTAGGAAGGAAAATGTAGGTGTATTGTCCACACATGCATCTTCTGTCTGAAAATGCATTTATTGGGGGGGGGGATTTAAACTTCCAATGTAATTTTTTTAAAGATCAGATTATTTTTGCAGACCTGGAGGGACCCCCAACTTTGCCGCAACATTTGTTTAGAGTCACTGTGGCCCTGTCCTCAGATTTAAATATCCACAGATAAGTGTCACACTTGAGGAATTGATATACAGATTATTCACGATTGTATTGCACTGAACAATTTAGATTGTTCACCAAAACAGGGAATATCTTTGTACTTGGAAATGATTGGAGTTATCCCATTTGTTTAGAAGCCAGGAGCCAAAGAACTACTTTAGATGGGTCTTTGAATGATCAGAACTGTTGACTTTAGGCTTTTAAGAGCAGACATTGTCAATAGTAGCTTGTTATGGGATGCAGTCTGAGAAATTTAAGTCCAAGGCCTCCTAATGTGTCATTAACTATTTGTTTGGATATATGAGAGGCAGTCCTTTTTAGGTAGCTAAACTAAACTAAAATAAAGGCCAAAGGCCATGACAGAAGGCTTCACATATAGTTATCTAGGAGTGCATTCAGATGGGCAGCTAATCCTGCCATTGACCCATCTCAGATTTGATCCCGATCTTTTAAATCCAGTGTTGCATGACCAGACAGCTCCCCCTGTGAATCGCCTTACCACGTGCTGACTCCACTGTGGATTGTGTAAACGGCATCCCCCTGAAGGAGCCGCACGGTTGAGTTTTTTTTAAAAATTATGTTGCGCATGTGCATATGCACTTCACTGTGTGCTTGGTTTTCCATGCATGCACGGAATTGCGTGGTTAAAGCATCGCCTGAAAGACACGTAGCTGAAATCCCTACACCTCCCCATCTGTCCCCATGGAGTGACCAACAAGACAGTCCACAAGACAGTCTAAGCATACCCAACTTCTTTCAGTTTCTGTTCTGATGCAGACGGCCAGGGCTGGATGAAACGAGTCCCGACCATCCCCCCTGCCCTGGCGATCTGGGTCAGTGGAGGGACTACTTTGTTTGGGGAAAGACCTACGTTGTCCTCCCGCAAGGTCCAATTTCTATTACTGAGGTTCATTAATTTAATGGGCCATTGATTAACATGAAATTGTCCTGAATGCTTGAGTGGATCTCTACGGCTATCGCACGTTTATGCATTTATGCGCATATCGCTTGGAGATTTTTTTTAAATGGTGGCCATTCGGGATGGTCTGCAGGAGACCATCCCGACGGGCTGATTGCACGCTGGAATGATCAGACAGAGGAAAGTCCGTCATTGTCCCGTCAGCAAGCAACAGCACCGGACTTCCACCGGTATCTTTTAAGTATGACTCCCTGGCGGTGCAAAACGGGCTGATCACGGGAGCGGCACCTTTCCCAAATGTTGCTGTCTGATTGTTCCCCTTAAATCCTCCAGGCATTCATGCCTGGATCAGATGTAGAGACCCATCTGAACACAACCTTAGACATCCTTTTAAATCCGAGGAAGAAATTCTGCAGCAGAGCCAAGTCCCCACGCTTTCTCTCTTTGCTCAGTGTGCGCTGAGAAGCTGTGGGGTGAGCATGTGCCTCTTTCCTTTAGCAGTCTGATCTGGGGCTGAGTTCACACAAAGCAACCCAATTGCAGAAGCCTGGAAGCTGTTCTGGCTAGGAGCCTCAAACCAAGGAGGAGTGCAAGCACGTACCCTGAGCCCAAGCCCGTCTCTTGGCCAAGCAGGCACAGCATTGGCCTGGCCAGGCGCACGCAGCTCCAAGCCTTTCCTGGGTGGGTGAGTGAGGGCCAAAGAGGAGTTCGGTGAAGGAGTAGGCACTCCTGCCCCCCCCCCCAAGGGGCCTGTGAGCTTCTGATTTTGGTTGCTACAATTAGCAGGCCAGGAAGAAGAATGTGCCCTTTGGAAGCCTGCCTGGCCAGCCAGCCAAATTACCACCATGCTTCTGTTGTGTAGTGAGAGCTTCAAATGAACAAGGATTGTTAAAGAGTCTCCTAGCAGCTACATTCAGATTGGCTGCCCTTGCAGAGCAGGCCAATCAGGTAACAGAAGTGTAACTGATGCCATGCAAATGAAGGCTCCTAGCTATTGTGTTTTTATTGGTGTATTTGTATTTTGTAGGTGTGTTTGGGACTGAGGGTTTTGTATATACCGGTAGTTGCAGCTCGCCATGTGTGTTGTTGTGCTTAACATTACTGAAATAAAGAGTTATGCTGAAATTATAATAGCCTCTTGAACCCACTATTTAACACTTCTTTGTTCTGAAAGCTAGTAAGCATCACACACATTCAAAAAGATCTTCCCTTTCTTACTAAGGGGTATCAGCAGAAATGGATGGCGCCACATGGAAGAATCTTGAGTAAACAGATTGTCAACAGCAATAATCTGCAGGATGTATATTTGTTTTATTTACATTGCTTATAGTTTGCCTTTCTCACTGGAACTCAAGGCAGATAGTGGAGGGGGGTGTTGAGAAATGATCCACTCAGGGTGTCAAATATGCTAAGTACGCCACTGCCTTTGTGTGAAGTTTGTTGGTTTCTCAAAAACATCTGGTTGGGCACTATAGAAAATGGAATGCTGGAACAGATGGGGGCCAAGGTCATAGTTTGCCTAGGGCACCCCCAAAAAAACTTGGCTGGGAACCACTGCTATAGAGTCCATCCTCAAACGCAGCTATTTTCTCTAGGAGAACTGATCTTCTGTTGCCTGGAGATCTAATTCTGGGAAATCTCCAGGCTTCACCTGGAGGTTGGCAGCCCTACAGGGAAGTCTGAAAAGTTAAAATAGCTGCTGAGCAAATCAGGCTAAGAAGTCCCTTTGGAGATACAAGTCAGCACTCCAAAGGCCACTTTACCCAGAGCCAGTTTAGTGTAGTGGTTAAGAGTGTGGGCTCTAATCTGGGAGAACCAGGTTTGATTCCCCACTGCTTCACATGCAGCTGCTGGAATGACCTTGACTCAGTCACAAGTCCTCTCAGAGCTGTTCTCTCAAGAGCAGTCCTTGGAAGAGCTCTCTCAGCCCCACCTACCTCGCAGGGGAAGGGGAAGGAGATTGTAAACTGCTCTGAGAATCCAAGAGTAGGGCAGGGTACAAATCCAATCTCCTCGTCCTCCTGACCTGCATAGCAGTGCTGCCGATGAGCATCAGCTTACCTATTGCCTCCATCTGCAAACTAGTGGTGGTGTGGAGGAAGCAATGGGTGAGGTGATGTGCTCAGGGGTCATTTCGTAGAAATATCTTTTAAGTATGACTCCCTGGTGGGGCAAAATGTGCTGATCACAGGAGCGGCACCTTTTCCAGATGTTGCTGTTTGATCATTCCCTTTAAATCCACCAGGCATTCAATCCTGGGTCAGATGTAAAGACCAATCTGAACATGACCTAGGTGACTCTCAATCATTAAATGAGTTGGGTATCTGTTTGTAAACATTCACAGAATTTGTGGGTGAGGAAAGCTAAACCCTGCCTGCTATGTATGCCTTACCTCATCAAGCTCTGTTTCTTCCAGTATTTTTCACCAACACAATTCACTTGTGTTATTGCAGCTGGGCTGGAAGAAAAACTGGAAGAAAAACTCATAGACAGAATTGGAATGGAGCAAGAGAAGGCCCAGAAAGGGGCAATGTTTGGCTTTTATTCTCTGCATACTTAAATCCCCCCCCCATAAATTTAAAAGTCCCCATCAGCCTGCTTTAGAATTTTCAGAATATAAACAAACAACAGAAGTTTCCAAATCATCTTAAGAGCAGTCCCATAAACGGTGTTTCGCAAGGACTTGGAGGCATGGCAGTATGACTATGTTGGTGAGGACATTTTAGGTTTTAAAATGAAGCAGGGCCATTTTTTCCCACTCTTCTCTCCTTTCTTTCTGCCTGATGTCTGAAACTTAGCATTGTGTAATGAGAAGAGTGTTGTACTAGGATCTGGGAGACCCAAGTCTGAATCCTCACTATGACATGGAGGTTTTCTGGGTAACCTTTTGCCAGTCACTGTCTCTCAGCCTAAACGAGTGGTGATTGTTATGATGAGGATAAAATGGCAGACAGCCACATTGCATCCCCGATGGAGAGAATGACATAGTATAAATATCTAAATAAAATAAAATAAATGTCTAGTAGCGGTGGCAAGCATGTTCACTGCCATCAGTAAAATCTATGTAAAGGACGGATCAATGAGTGAAGTGGAAGAAGGTGTTCATGAAACTTTGTTCTCCACAAGCTTCTGTTTCAAGCCCAAAAGCCTGGTTCAGCTCTATGAATTACAGCAGTTTGCTTGAGAATACCCAATGAGTTGATGGCAAAGGTGAAATTTGCACTGGGGACTTTCCAGTTCATAGTTGAGGCATTCTTGGAACATCTGTGGAGGACCTGGCCACTGCTTCCAGAGAAAAGTCCAGCAAGGGCTGTGTTGGGTTAGCCACTATGCTATGTCACCTCTTCCACATTGGTCTGAGGTAAAATTTGTGCCACCATTCTAGGAACTACTCTGAGGCCCTGTTCACACGTGGAATTTGCAGTGGGAGAGGCACGAATGTCGGGCAGAGTATACGGGCGCGATCACAAGGACACATCTGGCAAGCGTAACACACCCATCGCCGACCCGTAGCATCTGCCCAAAGATCTGGAGTTAAAAAATACCTGGGAAAGTCTACTAGCAAACGGTTTGCTACAGGCCATTTACGGAATACCTGCGTGTGATCGCTCAAGTGCGTTCCTCTCGCTGTGTCGACACGCGCTGAAAACATGCACCGACAAATAAAACCCTGCTTTGCTGCCACAGCGTCTGATCGTGTTCTGGTGTATTAAATTTCGCCAGTGCGAAAAGCCACGCCATTGGTAATTTACTATCAACTGGGAAAGGAACATCTCCTGTTGGTATCTGCCTGGTTTTTAAACATCTTCTTTTGGAAAGCACAAGCTTAACGAGAAAAAACAAATGGTATCTCATTAGCTGTGTGTCATTACGTTCCTCAACTCTCAGGGGAAACAAAGCCATATATTTGACAATTTTAGGTTTGACAGATCTTGTCCTGTTCAAGCGAGAGATTTGTCTTTTTCTCTGTACAGTATTTCTGGGCCCTGTCAGTATTCTAGGTCAGGTATGCAAGAAATGACAGAACTCATTCTCCAGTTCTCAAACCTTACTTGTAATGATTTCTTAAAGCCATACTCACTCAACTGCCATATCGGGTGATTTACTCGTGAAAATTTAATCACGTGTCATCTTGCAAAATACATGTTACATTGTTTTTTCAGATGCTCGAAATGCCTAGTTGTCAGCTTGCTGCTGGAAGCAGATGGATTTTGACCAAAATTTCAGAATACCATAGCTTTATTTAATCCCTTGTTTATAAAAAAAACTAGTCTGCAGGAATCTTCACTCAAGTCCAGATAAATTAAATGGGGTTCCATTATACATAAATATTTCTTCCATCTGAAAGCATTTCAATGTGGGCATTTCAGAGACTGACACAGAAGCCTCATATTTACTAAACAAGTACTCTTTACAAGTCAACTCTACCTTTCTCCCAGCTGTTCAAAGCTAGAATACAATTCCAGACCCTCCTGTTGACATGATTCATTAAATCACTACTCGTTACTCCATTCCACTCACTTAGCTGCCCATCTGGTACAATATCTAGTTGACTATACCAGAACCATTGAAGTTGAGTGTATCAGTGCTGCAGATCAGGATGAACCTATAGTTCTCATCAAGGAGCACGGAATTACAACCAAACTGATATTTTGAAAATAGATCACACTCTACATATGAGTGCAAGGAGATCAAATCAGTAATTCCTAAAAGAAATCAACCCTGACTGTTCCCTGGAAGGCCAAATACTAAAGCTGAAGCTCAAATACTTTGGCCACCAAATGGGAAGGGAGCACTCACTGGAGGAGACCCTGATGCTGGGAAAGATTGAAGGTCAAAGAAGAAGGGAACAGCAAAGGATGAGATGGTTAGACAGTGCAATGAACATGAAGTTGAGCAAACTCTGGAGGACGACAGAGGACAGGAGGGCCTGGCATGATGTGGTCCATGGGGGTGCAAAGAGTCAGACTCGACTGTGCAACTGAACAACAACTGCATATGAACATGATATAGAAGTGATTCTCTATCCACTAAACACTCACATGGCTTGTGTAATGAGGACCTTAGTTTCAATCTTTGCCTGTGGTAGGTGGGTATATTTGGGGTCCTTTCTGCACTTGGATCTCATTCCTGATTTTATCAGAGTTCAACTTGCAACACAATACCTTGAATATATTCCTGGTTATAACATCATCTGTTTATCCTGGAACAAGTGTGGGGTGAAACCGGGGTGACCTTAGTGTATGTAATGTGGAAGCAAAAAATACCCCAAGATAATTACAGGGGTGTACTCGAGTGTAGTGCAGAATGTAAGTTCAGGGACAGGGTTGAACCAGGATTTAAGGTCTAGTGAGGAAAGGACCTATATTTGGCTTGGTATAAATGGTTCCAGCAACTTGCCTATTAAGTAACATCGATCATAGTTTCAGTCTCTCCACTATGCACAGCAAAATCACACTCTTGTGATTTGCAACATATATGGATTTGTATGACTGCAAGTGTTCATTTCACATTGCCCTTCAGTGCTGCAGCTGCTATAGTGTAGCAGATACATATTTTAAAAGGCTTTCATGTAGCTTATTGAAGTATCCTTCTGGAAGCTGGGAGCAGTAGTAAAGGCATACACCTTAGTCATCACATTTTTTAGGACTCTGTTAGGTGGATTGAACAACAAAAGATCGCTGAGACGCCATCATCATCATTTCTCAAGCATTTGATTGTCAGTGTTTGTTGTGGGAATCTGTAGCAAATCCCTTCTGTTATCTTCTATTATTTTATTGATTGAAAATGAGCATGAATCCAAATGACTGTTGAGTGTTTAAATTGTCACCAACTGTACCATGGTGTTTAAATAATAAATTTTCTGTGCTTGACAAATATATTGGGCTTTCAATTGCTTGAGAAAATGAAAATGAATCCTGTGACAGTTTTGTAAGCAAACACATTGTAGATGCATGCACAGGGGCTGTTATTGATTTCTTCTGCAATGCATTCATTTGTAGAAGCAGACTAGAATTAGGTTCAAGTGGGAGTTCAAGGGGGTCACACAGGTGGAATAACTGCAGGGAAGCTGCATTTCCAAGAGGAGATTGTGCTTCAAAATGTTTCAAGAAAGTATTTGTTAGCATATGGTTTCACGTCCCAAATGTAGGAATAAGAGACTGGACTCATGAAAATTGTTATGTAACTGTCCCCCATCAGTGGAACAGTGTTTTGTAATGCAGGCAGGCATCCAAAAGCTCAGCAAACATGAAAGGGCAAAAAAATCTTTTTATTTATTTAATAAATGATACTTTGCCAGATTGAGCAGTATACAATATTAGAAACATACAGTGACAACAAAGCAATAAAAATATGACATAGATAAATAGAAATGTGGGTGGCCACTGATAGAAACAGAATGCTGGATAAGCCAGCCTTTTGGCTTGATCCAATATGATCCAGCTTCTTCTTTTTAAAGGGTGATGCTATGGTTTCTGGTAGAACATCTGCTTTGCAGGCAAAAGGCTGCCATTCCAGGCCCTGTAATCTCCAGTTAAAAGGGAGGTTGCAGGGTGATGTGAAAGATCTCTACCAGTCCAGGTAAATAATACTGACCTGGTGTCAATGTTCTGACTAAGTATAAGGTGGCTTTGTGTGTTTTCAAGTCAGTCTTCTTTCATTGGGGGTTGGACTAGATGACCTGCAAGGTGCCATCCAACTCTAATGTTCTATGATTCTATGATTGAAACAAGCCAAGATTTGAATTATTGCATTTAATTTGCAAAAGCATATGGCAACTCCAGTCAATATACGTCACTGTATTTGTAATAATTTCTTTTGCTAAATAGCTTAAATTACTAAATATTTTTCCATGACTTGGGATATTCTGTTCTGGAAGTGATTGCTCCCAGGAACATATATCTTCCAAGGTTCCCTGTGGTATTAATGGGGGTTTGCTGCACAATATTTGTAATTTCTCATAATACCGTATCTACAAGAAAACTGAATGTGTCTGTCTGTCTGTTTAATTCATGGTCCTCAAGCTACTTAGAAAGTAGCACCCGCAAATGAGATAAGAGTTTCTCCATGCTCATGGTCTCCCAAAGATGCAGACAAATATGACTTGGTTAAAAAAAAATTAACCAAGAGAAAAAAGAGGGGGGAGGGTGGGGCTTTAGCGCAATGAGAATGGTCACACCAGGGAGAGCTCCCGTGTGACAGCCGGATTGGCGGCTCTATTTAGAAGGGTTTGGGGGATCCTGAACTCCAATGAGCTTCCCACAGAGAAGCTCATTGCAAGGGGCTTGACTTGGATCCCTCACGCATGGCAGCAAGTGGGTGGAAGTCTGAGAGCGCCCCAACACAAGAGCCGACTGAGCGCACTCATGTCAAACATGGGCGCCAGCCGAGTTGTGACTACCTCAGAGGGGAAGAAACTGGAACCTCATCCATAACATCATGAAGAACAACACTGTGAGTATAAGCAACCACAGAAAATCTATCTACTTAACGATAAAGCCCCTTTAAAGTTTAAAAAGAGATATGAACAGAGGGGTGAAGAACTCTTTCTGGTCCCACCCACCCCCTTCCTCTGGCAGCGGCCATGAAAAGAACTTCAAGTGATTTTTAAATGGCTTCCTGGTAAAAAAAAGTAAAGAGAAGGCTTTTGTCTGAGACTGAAATAATTTCCCTGTGGAATAAAAAATGGGAGAAGAACTGGCTTCAGCTGTTTTTGGACTTTAGTGATCTAGAAATATATAGTCCCTTTTTCTCTTCTTTTTGTCGGGAGCTATAAGCAAAGAATCTGGAATAATAGCAAGACTTTATAAAGATTTACCTCAATTTTAATAGGGAATATAAGCAATTATACTTTAATAATTGGAGTATTTTTAAAGGAAGAAAGGAGAACTGGATCTTACCCTGAACTCTTTATACATTATATTCTCACAACAACTTATGTTTATGTTTGTTCAACTGTAAAGTACATTTTGTTTTGATAGTCTTCTTCTGTAATGTAACCAATTGATAAAATTCTTGAACTCTGTCACTAATATGACTAAAATAGCTATGTTTTGTAAATATCAGTGGATGTGATTTGTAAAATCGTGCAGAAAAAGAACCTTGAGATCCTTTGGTTTTAACATATGGTTTTAAAAATGGATGGCACAGATAGATGACAACTTATGGTGTCAGGGGTTGAATCTTTGTTTCAAGACCTCAAAATTTTAATCCAAAACTTGATTATTGCTGTTGTAAACACAGCAGTGAAAGAACTTTTTGCCTCTAAGCAAGACAAAATGGATCTACTGCAACAGCAAACATCAAGCAAGATAGAGGAAGGCCAGCCACAATGGAAGGAGGAGAAGCAAGGATACTTCTATATAGAAGATATAGAAAAAACTTATAATCTAACTGATATGGTCTACAAAATAAAACCAGCACCTCCAAAGAAAAATAAAACTTTCGTAGAAGTTCACCTGAAATTCTATAAAGACACCAATACTGATGAAGCCCTCAAAACATTGATTTATACACTGACCCAGAGAGAGAGAGAAAAGCAATTTATGGAATTTCAAACCACTTCAAGGATTGACTACAGATGGCTATTCCCAGAAAACAACTTCTATACCTATAAAGAAAAAAGACACAGAATTAAGACTTTAAAACTTAAAAAGAGAAACCAGAAGAAGAAGAAGGAAGGATTGGAAAGCTACAACTTCTGAGAGAAATCTAGA
Organism: Gekko japonicus; assembly: GCF_001447785.1. Taxonomy (NCBI): domain Eukaryota; kingdom Metazoa; phylum Chordata; class Lepidosauria; order Squamata; family Gekkonidae; genus Gekko; species Gekko japonicus. Next base: position 153,457 of record NW_015171535.1, on the reverse strand, counting down.
GACTTATAATGGAGTAAGATCCTAAAGATGGACTAAAAAATGAGCTGAGAGAGAAAAAGAGAGGGGGGGGGTGTTAGATAATCCAACTAGAAGAAAATATAGGACCATATAACCATATATAGTTAATGGAAGATTATACTAAAATACTTAGACAAAGGTTAAATTAGTAGAAAATAAGATTTATATATCTATATCCTTGCAAAATACTATATACATAAGGTGGAAAATTGACATCGTTTTAGATTATGTATGAGGTAGACTAATAGGGGAAAAAATGATATGTGTTAATGTACCCATTTTATGTTTGTCATAAAAATAAAAATTATTTGAAAACAGAAAAAGAAAAAAGAGGGGGGTGGGATCTCAACCAAATGAAAAGGAAGTATGTTCCAGAAACATTAAATGCTGAGGATTAGTTGAAGGGTTATGTTGGTTGTCTGCATTTAAAAAAAGAAGGAAAAAAAGAAGTGAGGCTGTTTCCAGAGAAAGCAACACAATTGTACCTGCTGCTGTTCACAGAGCACAAGGGCCCTGAACTTCCTCTCTGGAGCAAGAAAACAAGAACAAGTGCTTCCTTCATTGCTGTGGGAAACAGCAGACCCACTATACATTTCAACCCGTGACATTTTCGTGATAAATAAGCAGCAGGGACCTCTGGATGAACACATGCTTTGGGGGCTACATAAATATATTAATTAGTATGCCTTTTCAGAACAACCAGGAACACTTATAATTATGCATATTAAATAGGACAGATAGGGAGGAAAAGCAACAGGGAACTCTAGGTGAATGCATACTAATGAGGTAAAAACACGCCTTCATTAAGTACGTGTTTTCAGAATAATCAAACCAACTTTTTTGTTTATGGTTCCTTAGATACTGAATATTAATCAAGGTTCTCTATCTGTAGTTTGTGTGTAGGGGGAGGTCACATCTCAGGAAATGACCACTAATCTAAATGGTTTGGACCATGTTACTATGCATTCGCCCATAATTCCCTGGGACTTTTCCCACAGCCTTTTTCTTCTCCATGACTCCACTGGAAGAAACACAGGAGTCAGCAATGCTAACATCTCAATCTGTAAAAACTTGCAATGATCAAATAAAACAGAAACATTTCCCATGGAACAGAAGAGGATTTGCTGGATAACTTTTCTCTCTCTCCCCAAGTTCCCTTCATTTGTATTGTGCATTTTTAGGACTGCTGTGAAAACAAGCACTTTGTGGTATTTAGAAAAATGTGGGCTGCAATCCATACCCTCCCTGTGGTCTATGGCCCTCTGTGTTTTATTGATTTTGGTTTGCATGACTCATTCGTTTATTTTAAATCTATCAAGCGTTATTCTCTAAATCTTTGTCCCGGAGAACTTTTAATAAATCAAAGAAAACTGGACAGAATACTGCTGTTTTGCTCAACCCACTTTTCCTGTGTTCAGGTATTGTTTGTCAGTTATGAAGGCAGAGATATGCAAAATTTCTAGATGTAAAAAGGGGGAGAGGAGAGGAAAAATGGCTTTTTTAATGGTAGCTGCCATGCGTTGTAACACCTGTTTTGGCAAGTGAAATGAAGCCTATGTGAGTATTTTGTCACAATAGCCCCGAGTCTCCTTCCTACCTCTTGTTTTGCTTCCCAACCCCTATTAAAAAATTAAAGGTCCCTGGGCCATAGGACTGATTTTTAAAAATTATGATTGCTACTTATATGTTATTCTTTAAAACATCACATACTTTGATTGTACTTTATGAGAGCTAGTGTGGAGTAGCAGTTAGTGTTAGACTAGGGCGTGTAAGATACACCAGGTTCAAGTCCTCACTTAGGGGCTACATTTTTAAAGAGTTTAGTTTGGCTTTGAGCCCTGAATCTCATTGGGTGACTTTGGGGCCAATCTCTCCCTCTCAACTTAACCTACCTCACAGGGCTGTTGTGAGGATAACATGGAGAAGGCCAGATCCATGTACAGTACCCTGGAGGAAAAGTGGGACAAAATGTGCTAGACAGATATTCATTTGTGCGTATGTTCTTGAATTCAATAAGCATGTCTGTCTGCAAAACTGCTCTCCTGAAGCCTGAATAGGTGAGAGAGGTGTTGTTACAAAGCTGTGATAGGATAGTGACATGGTGAGGTTTGAGGAATGTGTGATGTTTAACACAGAAAATAGAACTCCCTCCACATGCAGGAATAGCAGTAGTAAAAAGATGTTCTCAGTGCTTTTGATAGCCTGACTGCCTTATCTACGACACAGGTGTTATGAATTATTAATTTTAGTGGTGGTAATGCCCAATGTATATTTATTTATTTATTTATTTATTTATTTCCACTTATACCCCGCCCTCCCCGCGTGCGGGCTCACAGGAAGCGCAACCCTTGGAGGAAATTCGGTTTACAAATGGAGATGAGGCTAATATCTGATGAAAGCAATTGGTTCCTTTTATTTCCTAACTCTACTTCACATACATATGTAAAAACAGATTCACACAGACATGCACGCAAGATCCACAGTGTTACAGAAATAGCAAATAGTTACTTTTATGCTAAAGGTATGGGGAAGGGAGTAGCAAATACTTATCTGATCAGAGGCTTGATCTCCCCAATGAAGAATAGGTGAAATAAACAGGCTAACTATAAGTACTCTACTGCACACGGTTGGAACCAGCCAAACACGTGTGGACCTCTAAGCTGCAGTCCACGAGGTCAGAGAGGAAAAAAAGGATTACAATAGCAGCAAGACTATAAGTTACTTAGTTGGTGAAGAATATGGCTAGCGGGGGTCAAACTGTTGAACCTCACCTTATATAGGGGAGCTCTTGGGGGCTGGCAATGGTGCCATCCTCCTTGCCCTTCCCACCTGTGGTCCGTCCCAGGACTGTATACTATTGGGTACTAAATAATGACGTGCCTACCTAAGAGGAGTGGGCAATGCTGAAATCTAAACCTTTAACTCTAGGGATGAATCTGGTCAAAGGTGCGAAGATGGTACCAAGGCAACCTTTGATGTGTAGAGCGATGTGGCTGGGTCTCAGGCCATAAACCGACTATTCAACAGGAAGCTGTCCTTTTTGATGCAAACCAGATACCAGGGTTACGTGTTTACCAAAAGTTCATCAATGGTGGCTACATCCATGCCAGTTGTTGTTTTGTGGGCTGCTAGCAATGGCGATGGAGCTTCTTCTTCTCCAGGCTGTGCTGTGTCTGTGTGTCAAACTCAATTTGCATGAACAGCAGGCTAGGAGCTTTGCAGGTCACAGCATCTCAAGGCAAAAGCAGCTTTCTCCCAAAACATAGGGATTCACAACCACAGTCCAGGTGTGTGCATGTGTGTCAGCAACCACAAACATACATACATTTATAACAGAAATGACGCACAGGATTACACTTTGTTAAGGGCTGTTGGGATATCTGCTGTGATTTGACCAATCTTTCTTCCCACTACCATGAGTTCTGTTTGCATGTTTTAAAGTTTTTACTTAGTACAGTAAGCTGTGCTGTGGCTTTCCACCTTTTAATTTACCTGAACAGACTAAAAATGTTTCAGGACTTCCGGTGCACCAACCGACTAGATCCAGTTGCCCAGAGTAACCTTCTCTTCCACAATATTTTTTCTGCTGTGCAACTGCTTTCTGGTTGTGAGCCTTGGTCTGAATTGTACTACATTGATCCATGGGGAACTGATGGGTGGATTGGCCTGCCTTCTGGGCAGAGTGTTGGTCCGGACTGCCATTTAAGTCCTTTCCAACATTATCCTTTGATGACAATAAACCATTGAAATGACTTCAATTATTATTACCTAAGTCAAACAGCAATTTTGTCATGCTCTCAGAAATAAACCCTTGAGGTATAAGGGGGATGCACTTTCTTTCTTTATGGCACTTCAGATTCCTTTGCTATTTCAGTTCTATTGCTAAGGGACAATACAGGGAGAAGATTGGATTGCTGGCTTTCAGGTTATTCTGCCTTTTTTTTTAGTACCAGAAGTCCCCAGTTCCAAATATAGCAGCCTCCCTTGTGGATTAATTATCCTGATATTGCTCAGGTTGAATTCTGCATGAGAGCTTTGGTGAGCACAAACAAGCAGAGACGAGGGGTTCCCAGGAGCTCCCTTTACACTTTGCAATACAGATCCCTGTGGCAAAAGATGATTTATTCATAACTTCTCCAGTCCATAGTAGAGGGGTCAGAGCAGCTCCTAAGGCATTCCATTCCCTAATTATAGATTCACAAGTGGAGACCCACAAGAAACTTGCGGAATGGTTATCCTGTTCCTCACACCTTTGCTTCCTCCTGTCTCCCTCTACCTCTCTCACACTTCTCTTTCTCCCTTCTGCCCCCCTTTTCTTTTTCTCCTCTAGCTATGACATTATACTGATCTGTAGTTCCTTCCCTCCTCCAATCCCACCCTCCCCAGGCTCCACCCCACAAATGTCCAGGAATTTCCCAACCTGGAGTTGGCAACACAATTTCCTTCCCACCCAACAGCCAACCTACCTTTATCTGCCGCTCTGTCTGCAACTTTCCATCTCCACACCCCTCCCCCGCAGCCTCTACCTAGGAAAATTACTGTTTTTCTCTACAGTGGGGACCAAAACAGCTTACATTATTCTCTCCTACTTTTTATCTGCACAACAACCTAGCTTTCATAGGGTGGCTGCTGATGAACAGTAGCAAGCAGCTGGGCCTACTTGAGTCATGCAAATCAGGTGGTATCAAGTCACCCAGAGGGTGCTGCCGAGGGATGCCAGCCTCCAGGTGGGACCTGGGGATCCCCTGTAATTCCTGCTCATTTCCAGACTACAGAGATAACTTCCCATGGAGAAAATGGATGCTTTGGAGGGTGGACTCTGTGACATTGTACCCCACTGAGGTCCCTGTCCTCCCCAGGCTCCTCCC
>NW_015171535.1:136457-147305 GCF_001447785.1 Gekko japonicus | reverse complement strand
CGCGGCTTCTGGCTGCCGGGCCTCAGCGCTTCCCCCTCCCCCGCAAAGCGGCTGTGAGGCCGCAGCGGCGTTCCAGAGCGTCCCCTGCGCATGCGCAGGGGATGCTCTTCCAGTTTCGGGGGGATTTAAACATCCCCCCAAGGTTTTCCCCCACATTTAGGATTTTTGTGCACATGTGGGGACAGCCCCACGTGTGCCCAAAAATCTCCCTGCCCCCCAGGTGGCCCCGGAGTGCGGATTTAGCGATCCGCACAGACGGGGCCACTTGGCTATTAGATATATAGATGATTTCAACAAGCCACTGCTACTGCAACATATTATAGCAGGGGACACATGAGAAAAGTAGGAGGGAAGATGTACTTCAGTATGTTGATAGTGCATGCCTTTGCTGAGCAGATGTCTCTTGGAGATTGCTCCAAGCTCCCAACACAGAGGTTTCCATTCCTAAGAAAAGTAGGATACTTTAGGCCCAACAGCAGAAGAGAATTCAACCGGGGGAAGAGAGGAGAAACTTCATTTTCCCTTCAGCATTTAAATATGTAAACTTTTGAAAATGTTACGCAGCTATTGAAATCTTATGAAACTCATTAGAGAATCTGCACTGCCTTGGCATCTTGGTACTTTGTAAAATAATGTCAGAATATCACAGGAAGCCCGTGTAATGTCATGGCAACTGGCATGGCTTAGATTTGAAAGATGAGGGAAGTCCATGCTCATTTTTTTTTGCTTTCTCCTAAAATAAATTGGAATATTATTTATTAATGATGTATATCACAAGATTGACCTGGTGATAATTTTAAATGCTTTATAAAAAGTTGGTGGGATGGTGCCATCTAACTGATTTTGAAAGCAAAGTAATGATATATTTTTTAAAAAACTACAAATTGAACTATGTTTATGTCTGCCTAAGTAGTTCAAATACCCCCCTCAGTGCCAGCAATGTATATCTAAAATATGAAGGGGCCTTTCCGTAACAGATGAATCCTTCCCCATATCTGGCATTTTCAAAATGTATTACCATTTGTTTCCAAAACAATGACAACTTTAGGTGAATGGGGATCAAAAAAGAAAAGGAAAGGAAAAAAAAGAAAAGAAAAAGGAAGGTCCCAAGTGATAGTAATAAAAATTGCTGAGAAACGTGAAAGGAAAAGGTACCACCTTTTTCATGTTACAAAGTCAGATGTTTTGAAATAGTTTCCTAATGTGTGTGGCACACCGTTAGTCAACACATATAAGAAGATACTATATAGAGGCAGGTAAAAGCCACAGAGGATCTGTATGTTATTCTCCTGTAGCATTTAGTCACTGTGTTAATTCCCTGCTTTTTCTTTTCTTTGCTTCTTTGAAAACAGTAAGAAAAATGTATGCAGTGGAGCTATACTGCCACCCAGAGCACTGGTGAACAGAAAGGAGGGGAACAAATATTAATAAGTCTGTGTGAGATGTAAATTCTCTTTTTTAATTTATGCAGTTCTAAGCATTCACATTGAAGCAACAGGACCCTGGTCTTTGGAAAAAGCAGGATATTTGCAATAAGACCACAGACTCCTCCCATAAAATGGCCAGAGTCATACCACTAACATTCTTTGGGATGCTGCTATTTGCCATTCCTATTTATTTTATTCTATTTGTTTACTTCATTTATACCTTGCCTTACCACCCAATGAGGACCCAAACATTCTTCCCTTCTATTTTACCCTTACAACAACCCTGTGAGGTAGTTTAGACTGGCCCAAAGTCACCTAACAAGATTCTGTGGCAGAACAGAGATTCAAACTTGGGTGTCCTAGATCTTAGTCTGACACATTAAACTCTGCACCATGCTAGCTCCCTGCCAGTGGCTCTCCTATCTTTCGAACACATGGGATTTTTTTGATTAGTGTTTTAATTTCTAGGTCAGTGGCCAATTTCTCTCTGTGTGTATGCAAAAGACAAGAGTGACAGGCTTGTTGACAGACATTTTTGTGTAACTGTGGAGGGTTTTGGGAGGTTTTTGTGCTTGACCTTTGTTGTACATTTCCCTTCATCAAGTCACAGCTCACCTTTGGTGATCCCGTTGGGTTTTAGAGGGAAGAGACATTCAGAAGTGGCTTGTCATTCCCCACCTCTGCACAGCAACCCTAGACTTCCTTGATGGTCTCCCATCCAAGTAGTAACCAGGGCTGATCTGGCTTAGCTTCCAAGATCTGATGAGATGACTTAAAAGCATGGACTGGCTATTTAATGGACCAGAACACTTCCCAGTGGGCTGGTGCTCTTGAGGATTACTCAAAGGGCAGTCCAAACTTCTGCTTGTGAGAAATAGGAGGCAACCACCACACCTGTACAGGGATCACTATCTCTACCAGTCAGCTGCACCAGTCCTTAACCTCTTCTTTTAAGGGCTTTTATATGTGATTTTTTCCCATAGTGTTTTTTCTTGCTACATCACCTTGCATGGCTGTGTCAGGAGACATGCAGGGTGTATAAATACCCTACATACATTGTTAAATAGTGGTTTTAACATGGCAGAGGTGAAGACAGAGTGATTTCAACAAGCAGCTGTTTATTGCATCTTAACAGGAATGCCTTACATGGGGCAACTGCTCTAACTATATACACCTAAGCCACTCCCACCCCCTATGCAATTGGTGAGTTCAAATGGCCTCCAGGCTCCAGATTGGCTGGCTGACCTCAGGGGCCAATCCGCAGGCAGGTTCCAGGATCCTGCCTGCCTTTGTTCTGGGCCTTCAAGCTCCAACTAGGTGGCCTGCCCAGACAAGCCCAGACATGCCCCCTTATGCTGGCTTCTAGCACCCGCAGGAGTTAAGCCTGAGTGGAAGATTGCACATGTCCAGACATAACATAAATATCTAAATATTCTTCCTCACAAGAAGGGCAGTTTAAGCATAGGTGCAGCAGTGACTCATGCAGTCTACAAGGGAGCTCATGCAGTCTACAATTCTAATTCACAAGCAGAACCAATGACTACACCCCATGACACTAAGTTAATACACACAAATATCGGAGGGCTAGGGTTTCCAACTCTGAGTAGGGAAACCCTGGAAATTTGGAGGGTGGAGCCTGGGGACAGCAGGGTTTGTGGAGGGGAGAGACTTCAGCAGGGCGTAATGCAGTAGAATCCACCCTCCAAAGCAGCCATTTTCTCCAGGTGAAACTGATCTCTGTTGCTTGGAGATCAGTTGTAATTCCGGGAGGTCTCCAAGCCCCACCTGGATGTTAGTAACCTGACATAGGGAAGGAGCTCGTTCCATTGTAATGTATGGAATAAATATGCCACAACTGTCATTGCAAGACTGTGGGGAGAATTCGGAGACCTGCTGTCCCCACAATCATTCTGGCTGGACTGTGCCATGACATAATGTGGTTAGGAAGTTATGTCCACGCAGGTCAAGAGAGAGATGGGCCTTCATGTAAGGTCCTTTCCACATTTGCCTGCTACTCTGGATTTTCTCTGTGTTTGAGACAAGGTAATTTTAAGTTCATGGCAAAACAGCATCCAAATAACCTGGGGCAACAGGAGGCTGAAACCGGGCTGACCACCAAAGGGAGGTAATGTAATGCAGAAGGGGGGGGGGGATCCAGAATAAATAGAAGGTTGAATTTGATTTTAGTGCAGAATTGCTTGGAGGACACCGTGGTGAACATGGATTAAGACAAGAGTGCAGAAAAGGCCTAAGGCTACCTGGGATGCCTAATCCTGGAGGACTCTGGTTGTTTTTGTTTTGTTTTTTTGAGCCCTCAAAGGGGATTTTTTTATTGGGTTTTTTTTAACACTACAAAAACTACAACAGAAAAAGGGAGGGGGAAAACTACATATAAAGGAGAAAGTAAAGAACCCACTACTGACTAAAAACCCAAGAGAGGAGACCCTCCAACTAGCTTTCTGCATCCAGTCTTTTCATCTTTGTACTTCTTATGAACTGTGTCAAACTTTTAGAACTTTTAACCCTCCCCATTTACATTTAGTTGCCCAATAACAGTGCCCCCCATCATCCCCAAGAACCAAAGTTCTCAAAGGCACAATTCAGAGTCCTTCAGCCTTTACTTCTTCTCTCTTTTCCGCAGACAAAGAGTCCTCGCCAGATGAACCAGTTTCCAGCTCGCCGCTGGACCTGCTGTCTTCTTCTTTTTTCTCATCCTCCGACCTTCCCAGCTGTTCTTTTAGAAATTCTTGAGCTTTAAGAACAGAATCAATCTTTACCTTCTTCTCTTTGATCTTAAATTTTACTCCTTCTGGAAATAACCATTTATATCCAATTGAATTTGTTTGGAGGAAGTGCACAAGTTATTTGTATTTCTTTCTGCGTTGCCTTACTTCAAATGGAATATCCTTGAGCGTTCTGACAGCATTCTCCCCCACCTTCAGAGGTGTTGCAGCCACTGCTTTCAAGATAGCATCCCTAACGTGCCTCTTCAAGAATCTTACTACAATTTCTCCAGGCAGATTATTTTTCTTTATGTATCCTGAATATGACCTGTAGGCCACATCCATGTCGTTGAGTAACTGTTCCGCCTTTATATCTGTTGCTGGGGCAAGTAGCTCACACATAAGCTCTTTCTCTCTCCTCTGTTCTCTGGCACCCCTTGGAAGTGTAGGACCATATTGGCCTTATCCATTTGCACCTGAAGCATTTGGTCTTCCAAAGAAACAGGGTTTTTTTTCCAATTTTTGCACTTTCTTCCTCACTTTCTGCGTTGATTCAGCCATTTCCTTTACGTTTTCAGCATCGTGCTTCATTACTTGGATCAAATCCGTTATTTGCGTTTGCTGGGCAGTGATGCTTGTTGTTACTGCTGACAACTGCGTTTGTTGGGCTGTAATATTTGCTGTTACCACGGACATCTGCTCTTTGAAGGTATTTAGCTGTTCCAGTAGAGGGCGCATGACCTCAGCCATCGCCTTAGACATCTCACTGGTCGTTTCCGGCTTCGGAGACTCTAGTTTCGTTTTTAAAAGTTTCTCTTTGTCTCTGTCCCTCTTCCCCGCTATCTTTTTTCTGTTTGTTTACTTTCGCGATTTTTTTTTTAAGTCTCTGAATATGCGCTTAACTGTTTAGTTTGATTGGGTGAGCACTTCTGGGCAATCGCACGTTTTTTCTTCCACTCCCCCCTTTCGCTCAACGATTTATGTGCATGGGAGGCATCCCTCCCTCACGCCACGTAGGGTAGGGAGTGTCTTTTCTTTTAAAAATAGTTTCTCAGTTGACTCATGTTCATAATTGGTCTTCCGACCCCGCTTCATTCATCATTTCTCACGCCCGATCTCCTGCGCTTGACCCGGTTAGCTTCACTTGTACCATTCGGTCTCTCAGCTGGACGAACCACTGGAGCAAGGGGGAGCCTCGACTCTCTGGCATTCAGCCATCAAAGGGGCTACCCCCTCAAAGCTCCTTGGCCAGGGTCCCTTCGCCAGGCCCCGGGGGGGGGGGTTAACGAGCCTGCTCACCCCTTCCCTCTGCCGGAGCACGCAGACACCCCCGGGAGGTTCAGGAGGTGAGTCCGTGAGCATGCCACCATCAACCGGAAGCGAGGACTCTGATTGTTGATCTAAGACCCACTGGGCCATTTTGTATCATGCTTGGGTGAGAGATTGCAATGTGTTGTGTTTCATGTATTGCCATTCTGACTGGAATCCATTATGCTCCACTCTTGATTTGTCCCTAGTTTCACTCCTAGCCTAACCCAGCTTCCAGGTTTTCTAAAATGATTGTGAAAGTTGATGACTGTGACCTTGTATCTCAGCAGGTGGGGGAAGGAGAAAGCAACGGAAAAGAGACACATTATGTCAGAGGAGGAAGATGGGTGGTTGCTAATGCCAGAACTGATGCAGAAACCCTTCAGTGGCATAGTACCAAAGCCTCTTTATACCATATATCTGGCTTCCAACCCTGTAGAATCATAACACAAGCTCAGTTAATATAAAGGCAAAGGTTTCCCTTGATCGAAAGCCAGTCAAATCCGACTCTAGGGGGTCGTGCTCATCTCTGTTTCCAAGCTGAAGAGCCAGCGCTGTCCGAAGACTTTTCCATGGACCTGGTCAGGTGGCCAGTATGACTAAATGCCAAGGCACACGAAACACTGTTACCTTCCCACCGAAGCAGTACCTATTTATCTACTTGCAATTTCTTGCTTTCGAACTGCTAGGTTGGCAGGAGCTAGGGCCATATGCATAGAACTAAAAGTAAAGACTTTATTAGTGAGTCATGAATTTCACTCAACAAAGTTGATTATATTTTAAACTTTATTTGGTAACTTCCATTGTGCCACCACTAGGTGGTGAACTTGGTTAACAGTTACTCGTGGAAGAGAACAGAGTGCCCACAAAGCTGAGGAGTTGGAATCAAACTTTTGCAGTATCTACTGCTGTGCACATTACAGCTCCCCCCCCCCCCCAAATAGTGACATGTAGTCCCAAATCCTTACTGTCATTTACCCAAAACATTGCTAGGTGGCTTTGGATAAAATTATTGTCTCTCAGCCTAATCCATCTCTTGTTGAGATACGTGCAATTCTAGTTATTATAATTGTTGCATCCTGTAGTTATTTGGTATTTTAAGGCCACGACAGGCAGATGCCAGAAGATCTGTGAACAAATCTTTCCTGTATTGTTTTTATGGGCAACAGTAGCCATAACCCTTGTAAACTCCACAATTTAAGTAACTTTACCCGATCCCTTGTGTTGTTGCAAGAATGCCCCCCTTTGTTCCAGAATTCATAACTTTCTGCTGAGGAGGAGGAGGAGGTGTTGATCAGCAAGAACACATGGGGAGATAAGGGCTAAACCTTTTATTTAGGCTCCCTCCAACCTTTAAAGAAGGGTCTGTGGTGAGAGCCAGTTTGGTGTAGTGGTTAAGTTCGTGGACTCTAATCTGGGAGAACTGGGTTTGATTCCCCACTCCTCCACTTGCAGCTGCTGGATGACCTTGGGCAAGCCATAGTTCTGTCAGAGCTGTTCTCTCAAGGACAGTTCTGGAAAGAGCTCTCTCAGCCCCACCTACCTCACAGGGTGTCTGTTGTGGGGAGGGGAAGGGAAAAGAGTTTGTAAGCTCTGAAACTCTGAGTGAAGGGCAGGGTATAAATCCAATCTCCCCCTCTTCCTCCTTCTTAGTGGTAGAACATTTGTGTGATATGCAGAAGTTCTCGGATTCAATGCCTGGTACCCCCAGTTAAAAAATCCAAGCTGTAGGTGATGTGAAAAACCTTTTTTTGAGACCCTGGAGAGCCACTGCCTGTCGGGGTAAAGAATACACTGACCTCGACAGACCAATGATTTGACTCCGTAAATGACAAATTTATGTGTCCAAACCCCTTTTTCCTCCTACTGTGGCCCTTATAGGAGTCAAGAAGTTATGTCCTTTAGAAACAGCGTCATGCCTGCTTTGCCCTAATTTGATTTCATGGTTAGATGTATAATGAAGCTGGTGCTGTGCTGAATATTCTTAGTGTTTCCCCCCCAATCATGGAGCCCAGTGTGGAATCCCAAGGATGTCTCCATCAGGGTATAGACCAGACTACTATGTGCTTAGCTTCTCGAATCTGTAGTTTTCTGTTTTTGTGTGTGGAGCTTTCTTTTCTGACACTATAAACTGTCAAATGGGGGATCTGCAAGGACTTGCGGGAGGCATTAAATTGCCCCCTGCCCCACTATTTCCTCTTTCCCTTCCCCAAAAGCTGCCATAGCCTCTCCCCTTTTCCTGTTTCCTTCCTACCCCCCTGCCCACTTACCTTTCCTTCCTTCTCTTCTCTGGCAGCTTCTAGAAAACTTGTGTTGTGCCAGTGGTTAGGCTGGGCCCAGTTGTGTGATGTTGGCCTGGATGGGACCAATTGAATGTGGGGGGGGGATGTATCTCACTCTTCCTTGTATCCTCCTCCCTATTTTCTCTTCTCCTTGTTCTGGGAGCAATCATACCTCTCCTGTTTCCTTGGTTCCTTGTCTTCTTCCCATCCACGAACTAAATTACCTTTTATCTTCCTTCCATTTTCAGTGATATTTATTAACTTCATTTATACCTCACCTTTCTCCACAATAAGTACTCAAAGCAGCTTATCATTGTCCTCGCCTCCATTTTATTATCACAACAACCCTGTGAAGTAGATCAAGACTGTCTGTAGCAGTAGAAAAGAACAAGAGTCCAGTAGCATCTAAAAGACTAACAAAATCTTTTTTGGGAGGGTATGAGCTTGCATGAGTTATGACTGTCTTGAGCAGTGACTCATGAAAGCTCACACCTGGCCACAAATGTTGTTAGTCTTTAAGGTGCTACTGGACTCCTAAGAGGTACGTTTGGCTGAGAGTGTGTGATTGGTCCAAAGTCACCTGGTGAGCATCCATGGCAGAATGAGGCTTTGAACCTGGTTTTCCCAGATTCTAATCTGAAACTCGAACCATTACACCACACTGGTTTTCATGAGGGGGGGGGCTGCTGTTGAACATGTAGCTGAGACTGGGTAAGTTATGCTAGTCTCATGATAACAGGTCCCCCAGTGATTGCTGCTAAGCCTGGCCTTGATGAGTCCTCCCTCAAAGGACAGAACAACCTCAAAAAGAGTCATGCCCCTTCCCCTGCCCTTTACTGGCAGAAACCAAGGCGTGAAGGCTAGCAATAGTGCAATGCTTTTGTGGTTGCCTAGCAGTGGCCCCTGAGAGCATTCTAAATCTACAGGCACTGCTTCTATCATTTTGGAGAGTTTTAAACTCCCTTAAAAAATTTCATATTTTTTTTTGGCAAACATGGGTCTCTCCTGCCTTGTCTGTCCATGACTCCAATGTCTAGATTTAAGTCTTCACACATGGAGCCATACTGAGAATTAGAAGAGAGAAGAGAAGAGATTGGATTTGTACCCCACCCTTTACTTGGAGTCTCTGAGTGGCTTACAATCTCCTTCCCTTCCTCTCCCCACAACAGATACCCTGTGAGGTGGGTGGGGCTGAGAGAGCTCTTTGAAAACTGCTCTTGAGAGAACAGCTCTGAGAGAACTGTGGCTTGCCCAGCAGCTGCATGTATGAGGAGTGGGGAATCAAACCCAGTCCTCTCAGATTAGACTCTGTGCTCCTAACCACTACATCAAACTGGCTCCTATATTGATTGGAGTCCACATGGAGAGGAGAGAAAATTAGGTTAAAGTACCAGACTAAGAGTAAACCATAAGAATATGGCTTAGTGAACTAGAGCCAGTTTGGTGTAGTGGTTAAATGCACAGACTCTAATCTGGGCGAACCAGGTTTGATTCCCCACTCCTCCACTTGCACCTGCTGGATGACCTTGGGCAAGCCATAGTTCTGGCACAGCTGTTCTTGAAAAAGAGCAGTTTCTGTCAGAGCTCTCTCAGCCCCACTTACCTCACAGGGTGTCTGTTGTGGGGAGAGGAAGGGAAAGGGGTTTGTAAGCCACTCTGAGACTCCTTTGGGTAGTGAAGGGTGGGGTATAAATCCAATCTCTTCTTTTTCTTCTTCCTCTTCTTTTGAGTAGAGATAATCAGAAGTGTTTTCTCATCTCCATCTCATTTTGGATTCACTCTCTCTCTCTGCTGCTGAACTTCAACAAGTAGAAGTCTAGGAGAAGCAGGGTTGGGTCAGTCATGAAACAGTCAATTGAAGCGGCAAACAGGGGCACCACAATGGAGAGCAGGTATGGCTTGCATCTGTTGTTGTCTCCCAGCTTACCCAACTCGATTGGAATGCAGAGACATTCTGGACCCAGGGCAAGATGAGCAGGGAGGGAGAATGCACTCCCTCCTTGCTCATACCACTGCTGCATGGAAAAGTGGGAGTACAGGGGAACAGACATATTTCCCCTCTGGGGGGGGCACTAGGGAGTTCACCTCCTCCTATACCAGGCTTCCACTGCTTGGGGTGGCAAGATGAATATGGAGCCCCACTCTGGTAAGATGCCCTTTCCAAGTTTGTGAAAAAGTTTTTTTTTAATTGGTCCCCCCCCAGTAGCCACAATCACCGGGAACAAAACAGGCTTAAAAAAAGACACACCAAGGTTTCCATGGATCAGACTTTGATTCAATGAGCAGTTGGGGGGGGCACCATGGCTTGATTACGAAATTGATCATCCCTAATTCTGAGAAATTGTTCTTGGGATCACCCTACCTGAATATTTTTTAAAAAAATATTCATAAGAAAACTCTAGGGATGTAGCTTTCATGCAGATTTTATTTGATAAATGTATTTCAGATTGGAAGAATTTCCCCTCAGAGTCGCATGGTTTATGTCTGCCTAATTTAGGCCCCGGTCACACGGGCCAGATAACGCGGGTGTGTGTGTGTGTGTGTGGCTAATTGCTCCGGTGCAATTAGAGTCGACAGAACGCGATCCGACGTGTCGGCGGCAAACCACGGGTCTTGTCCTCCCTGCCTGCACATTAATGAGGGGTTGGCACGATCACACCGCAGGAGTCCAGAGGCAGCCCGTGGCAAACCGTTTGCCACTACATATGAGGTACTATTTTTTTATTGCGCTTTTTCGGCGGTATGCCACGGGTTGGCCATGGGTGCACTCCACTTGCCAGATGTTGCGGTGTGATCGCACCCCGATAATCCACCCACCACCCGTGGCTCTCCCGTGGCAAATTCACCGTGTGACCGGGACCTTACTTTGTCTCTCTTTGTAGTTCTTTTAGCTGTTTAGATATAATCAGTTAAACTTGTCTGAATCCCTTCCATGAAAATATAGATAAGTTTTGAAACACATGAATTGTTGTAGACAGAGAATGATGTAGAATTCAGCTCTACAGAACTAATGAATATATATGGGCTTTCCTCGTTTAAAAAAGGATGAAGAAAAAATGGGTTGTGCCCAGCAATGTGGCAATGGAATAAAAAGGAAAGAGAACTTAA
>NW_015171535.1:63541-136430 GCF_001447785.1 Gekko japonicus | reverse complement strand
CAGGAATGCTCTGATTTAGGGCCGTAGCCAGGACTTTTTACTTCACGGGTATTTAAATAAGTCGGGGGGCACTGTGTCAGGAGCGATGAGAGTGTAAAAGTAAAAAAAAAGTAATGAAAGAGGGCTGGAGTAGGGATCAGACATGGTGTACCTTGCCTGCAGACAGCCAGAGGTACACTGCCGGCAGGCAAGTCAGGGTGATGACTCAGCTCGGTGGGGCTGTAGTGCACATGAAAAATAAAATAAACCGGCTGGATGGGAAGTCAGGGGGCATGGGTGGAAAGTCAGGGGGCATGGCCCCCAAATGCCTCACTGTACCTACGGGCCTGCTCTGATTCCCCCTAATGAAGACTGCACAGCAAAACGCATAGGGACTTTGTAAAAAAAAAAATCAATCATCGATCACCTGGCATTTCCCCCTCATATAATTTATTCATTCATTGGATGAACTTTTTAATCAGCTGTTCTTTCCCCCCAACCTGAAAGAAATTATTCCATTAATTAATCCCTAACTCCACTAGATTTCTGATCATAGTCTGGGACTCATTGTGGCCACTGGGTGGAGAGCTTGTCTTATAAATGATCAAAATCAAGTAGGAAAAAAGTCAATCAGTTTTACTGTGCTGGCAAAGCAAAATTCACTAATAAAGATAATACATTAGATTTTTCATTCCCCATGACTAATATGTTGCAATTACCAGTAGATCAAAATTTGAACAAGAGCCTGATGTTCCATTGGCGGCAAAGAATTGCAGTCTCTTGTACTTACAAAAAAAATGTATTAAGTCATCTTCAACTTCATTAGAGCTGAAGCACATTTGTTATAGATATGAGTTCAACTACCGGCAGGAAAAAAAAAATTCCAGAAGCCATACGAAAAAAGATCATATGCATTAATATTATTTAAGAACTAAAATCATAAGCTGAGATCCTGCTGCATGTGCCTTCAGAAGTATGGTGGTGGCCACAAAGACAGGGACTCTCTGTTATTACATCTTGCTTATGGATGTAATATAACCTTTATAACCTTCTGCCTGGTGCCAGATTGAGTACCAAGTTCAGAACTTCATTTTTTTTCTGGCACTTGTAAATTATTGGCATGATCTTTTTGCCTATTTATTTCATTACAATATGATATCTGTGTGCCCTGGAGGGACCATAACTCAGTGCCCATGTTTAAATGCAAAAGGTCCTAGGCGGGGAGTCTGAGCACCTGTGGTTCAACAAACAGCCTGCTTGCCAGTCACAGGCAGGGAGCAAGGATGCCAAGTGACAAATTTTGGCTGGTTTGTGGTTCCTGAACTGAAGTTTAAAAACTGCAGCCTGGCCACAAACCTCCACAAACTTTTAAAGCAGTTCTTTGAGTTTCTTGAGAACAAAAAGCAGGGATTTAAACCCCTGCTCTCTCTTCCCCATGAAAGCTACCAAAACAGCTGAGCCATGGGAGCAGGCCGCTCTCGGCCATTCAACTGTTAAGATTGGGAACAACTGAGTCATGGGGGTAGCCTGCTCCTGAAGCTCAGCTGTTTTGGCTCTAAACAGCTTAGCCTATTCTGTGTTGCTCAGCTGTTTAAGGGGCAGTCAGGCCCTGGGGCTCACTGCCCAAGAAATCCCCTTTAAACACCTGCAAACTGGTCCTGGCATCAGCTGTTTAAAGGAGCTTTCTTGAGCAGCCAGTGAGTGCAGCTCAGCTGTTTGGTTTAAATGACTGTTTGGTTTAAATGGCTCAGAACTATTTAAACCTCTGCTTTCTGCTTTCCCCCCCCCAAAAAAAAAAAAAATGGCAGGGAGCAGAAAGCAGGGGTTACAAACCCATATGAACCAATTCGATTCACAAAGAACCATGATGTCATTTCTCCTTGTTTTTGCTCCTACTGTTCAGTCAAGAGAACATGGGCAATGGAGTATGGGCAGGAGCTTGTCCATTGTAGGTGGGCAACTGACAACACTACTGGTTGTGTTGCATGGGGAGGCATGGGGGCCTGTTGAGCAGTCATCAAGAAATAGGAGAAATCCTGGTGGATGCTCCTCCCCTGCCACTATGGCAAAGCACACTAATGACTCATTCACCAAGTTGTCCCATTCTTGAACCACTGGCTAGGTAGGCACACCTATGCCTCCCATCCCCTGCCATCATCTGGCAATTGCTTGAAGTCATTCGTAGTTGAGTCAGGAAGATGGGAGGTTGCAGCAGCTGAGCGAAGGAAGCTTCCCTGAAAAAAGCTGTTGCTGGTTTTTGTGAAATCTCTATTCCTAGGTTCAGTCCTTGGCATCTCCAGTTACAAGGATTCCAAGTAACAGGTATTGGGAAAGACTTTCTTCTGGTTGAGATCCAGGATTTGCTGCAGGTCAAAGCAGACAATGGTCAGTTAGATAGGCCAATGATTTGGCTTACGAAGGGAGCTTCATATGTTCATATGGACAAGGGGGATCCAATAGATATTGTTTACCTTGACTTCCAGAAAGCTTTTGATAAAGTTCCTCATCAAAGGCTCCTAAGTAAGCTCAAAAATCACGGGATAGAAGGACAAGTCCTTTTATGGATCAAAAACTGGCTAATTCATAGAAAACAGAGAGTGAGTATAAATGGGCAATTTTCTCAGTGGAGGGTGATAAGCAGTGGGGTACCGCAGGGATCAGTACTTGGTCCACTGCTTTTTAACTTGTTCATTAATTATTTGGAGATGGGAGTAAGCAGTGAAGTGGCTAAATTTGCGGATGATACAAAGTTGTTCAGGGTGGTGAAAACCAGTGAGGATTGTGAGGCACTTCAAAGGGATCTGTCAAGGATGGGCAAGTGGGCGTCAACATGGCAAATGGGGTTCAGTGTGGCCAAGTGCAAGGTGATGCACATTGGAGCCAAAAATCCCAAATATAAATACACATTGATGGGGTCTGAACTGGCAGAGACTGATCAAGAGAGAGATCTTGGAGTTGTAGTAGATAACTCACTGAAAATGTCGAGACAGTGTGTGACTGCAATGAGGAAGGCCAATGCTATGCTGGGGATTATTAGGAAGGGTATTGAAAACAGATCAGCCAATATCATAATGCCCCTATATAAATCAATGGTGAGACCTCATTTGGAATACTGTGTGCAGTTCTGGTCACCACACCTTAAAAAAGATATAGCTTTGGAAAAAGTGCAGAAAAGGGCAACTCGAATGATAAAAGGGTTGGAACACTTTCCCTATGAGGAAAGGTTAAAGCGCTTAGGGCTCTTTAGCTTGGAGAAACAACGACTGAGGTGTGACATGATCGAGGTTTATAAGATTATGCATGGGAAAGAGCAGGTAGAGAAAGAGGTACTTTTCTCCCTTTCTCACAATACAAGAACTCGTGGGCACTCCATGAAACTGCAGAGCGGTCGGGTTAGAACGGATAAAAGGAAGTACTTCTTCACCCAAAGAGTGATTAACACATGGAATTCACTGCCACAGGAAGTGGTGGCGGCTACAAGCATGGACGGCTTCAAAAGGGAATTAGATAAGCATATGGAGCAGAGGTCCATCAGTGGCTATTAGCCACAAGGTATAGATAGGGGCTCTGGGGCAAGTGATGCTCTGTCTTCTTGGTGCTGGGGGGGGGGTCAACAATGGGAGGGCTTCTAATGTCCTTGCTCCACTGGTGGACCTCCTGATGGCACTGGTATTTCTGGCCACTGTGTGACACAGAGTGTTGGACTGGATGGGCCTTTGGCCTGATCCAACATTGGCGTCTCTTATGTTCTTATGAGTACCACATATAGATGTTTAGGTCTTCCTTTTCCCTTTTTGCTTGATTTGTTGTTGCTGCTGACTGTTTTTAGAACTATTTGTGCAACTGCTGTTTTTAGTTTAAATTTAATGCTACTGATGTTGTATTAGACTTGCATAGTACATTATTAGTTGAGTATCTTTTGGAATTTGCCTTGAGACCAAAACAAGACTACACAATTACTGGATACATATGAAGTACTAGAGATTGTTTTTTAATTCACACTTAGTGTGGAATACAATAATGTGTAATGGCTGCCAGGAACACTGTCTCTTATGAAGCATTTTACAACTACCCAGGGCAAGTTTACAGATTTTGTAAAACAGATTTTAGCTCTAGTTTTATGCCAAGTTGTATGCTTTTATGACAGAATTGTTTTAAGCGTCATGTCTTCTCAAGATTCTCCCTCTGATTTCCCTGGGACACTCTGAAGTCTGGCTTTCAGCTTTCTGTGGGTCCAAAAGCAGGAATCTTCATACCTCTCCCTGGCACAATGCTCTTAAATTGTATAATCTGTATTGACAATTTATGCCAATAAAGGCTAACTTTAACTATTCTGTCTTTCTTCAACCAGTGGGACCCAGTTTTCTCTTTCAGCAAGAGTGTACTGTTCACTTACTTTGGCAAACTGCAGCTGTCTTGAGCTCCAGGAGAGGTGTAGAAAGATTTTGGAATATACAAATATGTTTTTTTATTTTGTTGTGAGCCTTTTTATTTCACTCATTTTTGTTGCTCATGTTCCCATTCAATTGATTCCTTTTCTGCTATTCTCTTACCATTGTGTGCCCCTTATATACTATTTATATGTAGCTAATACAAAAACAAAAGCAAAAAATTTGTAAATATTAATGGAGAAAATTCAGCATCAGGAATTAGAAAATGACTCACAAGAAAAGGCCTGTGGGTTCAGTTCCCACAAGGGATCTTAAGATGGCTTTTTTTCGAGTCCAAATGATGGGTTGGGTAACATCCCTAGGCAGTGTGAATTAGGGATTGCACCTGGAATCAATAGGTTTTTCAGAATTTCCTGACAGCTTTAAAACTTTGCCAGACACCTTCATTAGCCATGCATGCCCTATGTTTTCCAGAACAAAGTTTGAGTCCAGTGACAACTTTAAGACCAATGAAGTTTTATTCAGGATGTAAGCTTCCATGTGCACACACTTCAGACCAACATGGCTACCCACCGGATTCTATATTTTCCAGGTATTTTAACAGTACATATATGTAACAGAGTCTAACCTGTTTTCTGGTGCTACTAAGGATAAAAGGGCTCCTTAGTAATTTCTTACTTCTGTTGTCCAGAGTGGTTTTGTATGATGGGACTATCAGCTAACACTACTGGTTGCATTGCGTGGCATGTCTGTCACACAGATCCACTGACCTACTCTCTTTCTCTTGCTGGATGGAGGACACTGCCTTGTCCTTGTCAAATGGAAACAGCGTCAGTGAGTGAAGTGTGGAAGTGCTGAAGATCTCCAAACTTAAGTGCTTCTGAATGTCAAAAGTAATTTCACTCAGATTAGTTACTCTTCTGAGGTTAGCAGCCAACATCTATTTGGGTCTGATTTTGAAAAGTTGCATTCTGATTGTATATCACTATAATTTTCAAACTGATTTCTTTACAGAGATAGTGCAAGGGAAGATTAATTTGAAGCAAAAATAAGGAAAATGCACCTTTCTTGTTCTACTAGTAAAGTGAAATGAATTTCCTTGGGGATAACATAGCTGTTGTTGTTGAACCCTAAAGGAAACAACACATGGATATTTTCATAGACACATATAACTAGTTTGTCCTCCACAAAAATCATACTATTTCACCATGGTTCCAAGGGGAGTGGAGCAGAAGGTGAAAGTTCAATGTCATTTGTTTTATTGACTCATTGATCTAGATAAAGTGAAGCAATCTCTGTTTCAAAAAGGACATGTGTGTGTGTGTGGGGAAGAGAATGCCTCTAGCACTCTCAGGTAAACATCACTATTTTCAGTGTTCAACTCAGCATCTTTTTATACCTCTCATGTTGGAAGGACTACAGAGTGAAAGATAAACACATCAGTGCAACTGGCTATCTAAGTAGGTAATTCCTAAGAAAGTATAAAATATAATATTCAGTTGGCTGTTTTGGAATAGGATTTGAACATAGTGGGCATCATATCAAACCCGGAAAGAATTATTACTAAAAGGGGGGGGGGGAGACAGACAGACAAGTCCTACTCTATATATGAAAGGAGAACATGAGCAATTCTTGCTGATTATGACAGCATCTGTGTAGTTCAACACTGAGTCAGTGTTGTGTAGTAGTTAGAGACTTGGATTAGGATCCGGGAAACCCAAGTTCGAATTGCCGCTTGCCGCTCTGCCAGGGAAGCTTGCTGGGTGACCTTGGAAAAGTCATAGACCCTCAGCCTAGTGTACCTGACAGGGTTGTTTTGAAGATAAAATGGAGGAGAAGAACACAATGGTCCCCATTAGGGAGAAAGGCAGGGTGTAAATGAAATAAATAAAATTCATCTCCCCAACATGTACAGCTCCAAGGAGCTTGTTCTGCTATGACACAGATGAGAAATAGCAGAAGGAACAGGCATGATCGAAGAGTTAAGGGATTAGTTGTGGATTCTCCTATCCATTTAAAGGAGACCCCTATAGCAGAATTTGCAAGGAAACTCTACTCAAAGGAGGAAGCTTGCTCATTTAGGTGGCTACCAGTTGGAAAGCCAATGGTTTCTGCATAGGTGTGGGCCTCAACAAACACGGACTTGAAACCACGGATTGTGCAAAAGAGGATGCAAGTTCAGATTGCCACAAGTTGTGACTGCTCTAGAGCAACTCTAGAAAGAACCAGGTACGGGTAGAGCAGCATCCTCCACCATCTACCCCTTGCCAAAAGGCCTATTTAAACACAGTGATCATCAGACTGCATCTCCTGTGTATGTGTAGTTGTAATTTGATAAGCACTGTGCAGTGTCTTGCCTCCACCTGCTACAAGGCATTAAAAAAAATCATTTTTTTAACAGGAAAAAAAATTAATGCACCAAATGTCACTATGCCTCCAGGGAATTAAAAATAATTAAAATGAAAGTAATGTTCTCTTCTTGATTTCCAGAAAAACAAGCAAAATGTGCACACAGACAGACACAAACATCTATACCTATGCACTTACAGACAAACACATAGTCTATCATCTAATCTATCACCATTACTGGCCCAAATTCCATCTACTTTTGCTAAACACTCCAACTTTCTCATAACATTTTTTCTGGGCTGTGATTACTCATGCTTATTCTCCAGGCAGGATTCTGAAGTGCATATTCTTGGAAGGATTTGTAAAATCCCCCCTCCCTGTTCTTTCTGAATTTCAGAATGTAGGAAGAACAAAAGTTTCACCAGCTGACATTTTCCAGATGGTTTTAGAGTGCTTGAAAACGCCTCGTTTTTTGTTCACTGGTGGGAGGGACAAGATGACCTGTGACATTATGTAATTTCTATATTTAACTTTTACATTTCTGCAAAATATATTTTAGGTGAGGGGGTTCATTAATAAGGATTTTTGATACATTTTACCCTCTAATGGATGAATCAACATACTTAGCTGGGGCAAACTGGCATTGCTCCACTGAAATGCACAAAATGATACAGGTTTTAATATTATCTAAGGATCTGGTACAGAGCATCTGGTCAAATTAGTCTTCTGAATACATGGCTCCATGCTCATTAAATTCTATTAGGAGTTTAATTTCTATGAAAATAACCATGATTTTCATTTTAGAAACGGAGAGTCCATCATTTTCTTCCCTCCAGTACAACATTTAGCTTATAGAACCTATATGGTCCATATTGTTTTATTTTGCAACTGTTTGCCATCATGGTAAGGTTAACTTAAACAAACGTTTTGAAAACTGTACTGTCAAGAATAAAACTTCTGATTCAAGACACATTAATACATAGCTGCCACCGTCTACAGGGGCTTCCTGTTTTATTCTATGAAAGGAACTTTTCTGTGCAAAAGAATTTCCTATTACAGTATACCATTCCCTCGCTTATACTATGGCTGCAGTCAGGGAATCTTCATAAACAAGTCAGTAATGAGAAGGATGCTTATTAGTATTTCATGTCAAATTTAGGCTGTGGTCACACGCCAAGCTTATCCCGATTTGTTCCCACTATAGATTTGATTGGGAATATTTTTTTCCTGGGTTGAGTGGGACAGCTTGTTTTTTTAAAAAAAATTGGCTTTGCGCGTGCGCATATACACATGGCCAAATCACTGCTCCCACTGGGACTCACCATACTCCCTTGTTCTTGCAGGTTCCCCCCCAACAGCAAACAAAATTAACCAGTGACGTACAACTGAGCGCTGGAGTCTATATGTGCACTTAAACATTTATACATTGAATTTATTCAGTGCAGGATTGCTCATGCGCACAACGATGGAAGCTTGTAAAAAAAATACATCATAGGAAGGACATTCAGATGACCTAATTGCAATAATTGTGAGAAATGGCTGTCCAGATGGGTGAAATCGTGCAAATATCTGGAAAGTACTTGATTTTCCAGGTGTAGGAAAACTCGCAAGGGAACCGGGAGGATTGAGCGAGTGAGCCCACTTCGGTGCGGGAGACGGATGCAGCCGTCTGATCAGCAATTTTAAATGCGAGAGGGAACAGCGGTGAAACCCGATCAAAATGACCATGTGACAACAGCCTTATATTCAAAAAGAATCCCACACATGTTCAGAATATGGGATCGTGTGCTATATGTCCCTGTACTGGAAAGGCTGGCACTTTGGGGGTACTAGGAGGTTAGTCTGTCAGATAACAGAATGTACATTCTGTGTGATGACAAACTCATTTGACTCACAAAATCCTACACCACAGTACTATTTACTTCATTTACACTCCACCTTTCTTCCCAATGGGAACCCAAAGTGGCTTACATTGTTTTCATCACATCCATTTTATGGTCAAAACAACCTTGTGAGGTTGATTAGCCTGAAAGTCTGTGACTAATCTAAGGTTGCCCAATAAACTTCCATGGCAGAGTGGGGCTTTGAACCTGGGTCTCCCAGATCCTGAACTGACACTCTAATAACATGGGATCCTTAGTCTTTAAGATACTATAAGACATAAGAACATAAGAGACGCCAATGCTGGATCAGGCCAAAGGCCCATCCAGTCCAACACTCTGTGTCACACAGTGGCCAGAAATACCAGTGCCATCAGGAGGTCCAGCAGTGGGGCCAGGACATTAGAAGCCCTCCCACTGTTGACCCCCCCCCCTAGCACCAAGAAGACAGAGCATCACTTGCCCCAGAGCCCCTATCTATACCTTGTGGCTAATAGCCACTGATGGACCTCTGCTCCATATGCTTATCTAATTCCCTTTTGAAGCCATCCATGCTTGTAGCCGCCACCACTTCCTGTGGCAGTGAATTCCATGTGTTAATCACTCTTTGGGTGAAGAAGTACTTCCTTTTATCCGTTCTAACCCGACCGCTCTGCAGTTTCATGGAGTGCCCACGAGTTCTTGTATTGTGAGAAAGGGAGAAAAGTATCTCTTTCTCTACCTGCTCTTTCCCATGCATAATCTTATAAACCTCGATCATGTCACCCCTCAGTCGTCTTTTCTCCAAGCTAAAGAGCCCTAAGCGCTTTAACCTTTCCTCATAGGGAAAGTGTTCCAACCCTTTTATCATTCGAGTTGCCCTTTTCTGCACTTTCTCCAAAGCTATAATATCCTTTTTAAGGTGTGGTGACCAGAACTGCACACAGTATTCCAAATGAGGTCTCACCATTGATTTATATAGGGGCATTATGATATTGGCTGATCTGTTTTCAATACCCTTCCTAATAATCCCCAGCATAGCATCGGCCCTGTGTTGTTTTGGATACAGATAAATCAGTGGGCTCAGATTTGGTGTCTGCTTAACATGGAATTGTTTGGGTGTCCAACAAAACTGGAAACCAAGTGGCTTGTCATAGTCCTCATTTTTCTAGCATCTAGAAATATTGGTAGTGTGTCTCTGTATGTATATTAGTCCATTCTTACTTTT
Source organism: Gekko japonicus (assembly GCF_001447785.1). Taxonomy (NCBI): domain Eukaryota; kingdom Metazoa; phylum Chordata; class Lepidosauria; order Squamata; family Gekkonidae; genus Gekko; species Gekko japonicus. Next base: position 126,624 of record NW_015171535.1, on the reverse strand, counting down.
TCTGTGGAATAATTCCTTGGGGTGAGAATGGCAACATGTAAACTATACTCCGCAGGCTGCATCTTGGCCATAGGCATTAAATACTACCATGTAGTCAGACACAGAATGGAAATGATTTTGTGAGGATGACAGGGAACACCCACTCTGTATCATGTAAACCAAAACTTCTGCAGCAATATCTAGGCTCTGTTGCATATTGATAATGTTCGTGGTGGAGACCAAGGCTTAATGGTCTCAGTCGAAGCCTCATTTTGCCAGGGGAATTTCCAGCACTGTATGGAATCAATCAGTGTTAGCCGTATGTTAGCCACCCTGAGCCGTTTGGAAGGTCAGGATATAAATCCCAAATAAATAAATAAAAATAAATTGTTCTGATAAATAATCCTAAAAATCAACTAGGGATACTAAAATTTGTCTGGAATTACATGTTAGGACGTGTTAGGACTCTTTACATACTTGTTAAAGGATAAAGTTTGAGTCCAGCGGCACCTTTAAGACCAACAAAGTTTTATTCAAGGTGTGGGCTTTCATGTGCACACACACTTCCTCAGACACAATGAAACTGAAGTTATCAGTCTACACATGTAGATAGAGGGTGACACCAAATTAACATACAACATAATGAATATGTTTTAACAGATGTGAGAACCAAACAGGAATAACAAGCTAAGTTTTTATGGTCACCATTTGTTTGGTTCAGATCTTGGGGTGGGGCACAGTGAGACATAGCAGACTGATGTGTAATTGTAACCTTCTTAATTGTGGGATGCTTAGAGCAATTGACTGAGATCCTGTTATGCTCCATCCATCTCCTCTCAAGCATGGAGGTAACTAACAGCATCCTATTCTTTGACGTGCAATGTTATATCTCCTCTGTCACCAGACCAGAGAAATGTATTTTATTTATTTATTTAATTTGTACCCTGCCCTGTCCCACAAGTGGGCTCAGAGTGGCTAACAATATAAAACCCATAACAATAAAAACAATAAAACCATAAAGCAATAGATGACACAATAAAAAGTAACAAAAGCCCATGCCTCATCTCAGGCAGAAATAGGTACCCCAGGAAACTCCAGTGCCCAAATAGTATCCAGAACCTCAGGGCACTGGGAAGGGGCCATGAACAGGGGAGGCCAGAATGGTTGAACGTCTGCCACCTCAGCCAAAAGCCTTGCAGAACAGTTCTATTTTACAGGCCCTGCAAAACTGTAGTAAGTCCCACAGGGCCCTGATCTCTAGTGGGAGCATGTCCCACCAAGTTGGAGCAACGGCCAAAAAAGCCCTTGCCCTGGTTGAGCCTAAGCAGACCTCCCTTGGGCCGGGGATCACCAGCAGGTGCTGGTTGGAAGAGTGTAAAGCTCTCCAGGGTTCATATGAGGAGAGACGGTCCCACAACTATGATGGTGCCAGGCCACATAGGGCTTTAAAGGTCAAGACCACAACCTTGAACTGGATCTGGTATTTGATCAACAGCCAGTGCAGTTGGTGCAACACCGGCTGAACGCTCGCTCATAGAGGCGTTGCCGTCAGCAGGCGTGCCCCTGCATTCTGTACTAGCTGCAATTTCTGGATCAGGCTCAAAGGTAGCCCCACGTAGAGCGAGTTACAGTAATCCAACCTAGAAGTGACCATTGCATGGATCACTGTAGCTAAGTCCTGGGGGGTGAGATAGAGAACCAGTTGCCTGATTAGCCAAAGATGATAAAAGGCCAATCTAACAACTGAAGTGACCTGGGCCTCCATAGAAAGCGAGAAATCCAGCATTACCCTCCCTACCCTTGCCACTGACACCAGTAGTGTCCACCAAAGACTGGGTACCTGATTCCTGACTCCAGTCCCCCATGACTCAGGTATAGGACCTCCGTCTTAATTGGAAAAAGCTTCAGCAGGCTCTGCATCCAGAGACAGCCCCTAATGCCCTGTCCGAAATGTCTGAGGTGGAGTCCATCCATCAACAGATACATTTCAATCCACCATTCTAAATGATATTACATTCTAATATTCATTGCATTACATTATAATCACTATTCCAAACTACTATGCCAAATAAGAAATACACTAAAATAAAGAGGATGTAAGCCATTCTTAGTGAGAATACAGATGTAAGGACAGAATGAGTTTAGCATATGTAAGAAACCAATATCCCTGTTAAGTCCTGCGTGTGTGTGATCCAAGTATTGTAATAACTTGTAATTCAGCAATTTCCCTTTTCAGTCCTTTCCTGAAGTTCCTTTGCAATAAAACAGCTACTTTGAGGTCACCCACTGAATGTCCTGGAAGGTTGAAGTGTTCTTCTACAGGTTTCTAAGTCTTATGATTCTTGGTGTCGGATTTGTGTCCATTTATCTTTTGGCATAGGGTTTCACCTGTTTGCCCTATGTATAGAACCAAAGGGCATTGTTGTCATATACAATGTTAGAAGATGAGCATGTGAATAAGCCTGAGATGGTGTAGTTGATGTTGTTAGGTCCAGTGTTGTCTAGGTGTATGTGTCAGCAAAGTTAGCATCTGGGTTTATTGCAAGAACAAACACCCTGACCTTGCTATTATGCAGTTGTTCGCCTCTTTATAAAGAATTCCCTACATGGTGTAGTGTTAAATATTAGGAATGCTAATATGATGCCCTTTCTTTTTTATCCTGTTCATAGCAAATAATGGGTAAGCTGTCAACATTTGAATCAATAAACAGTCCTGTCTTGTCAAAAGGAAGAAGACTCAAAAATTGAAACAACAAAGGGAATCTAAAGAGGACTCGCTGTTGGTGATGGTGACAATTGTTCTTTCTTAAGCTTCTTGTTTGCTTCCAGAAGACATCGAGCCTTCAAGCTGGGTGCTTTGCTTAAAAGCCTAACCACTTTGATTGAGAGATTCTGCAGCTGAGAAGAGTTAAGCATCTCCTCCTCACCAATACGGCTTCCCCCCAATATCCCTTGCCCCTGCATAAGAATAAGCATTACAAGCCAAACATAAGGTCAAGAATCCTGGGTTAGCCAAGAAACATGCAGGTCTGATTTTAGGCTTGGAGACAGATAATATCTTTTTCAGAACTGAAGGAAAGGAGGACAAACGGGCTCTTTTTGTAGCAGGAACTCCTTTGCATATTAGGCAACACACCCCTAATGTAGCCAATCCTCCAAGAGCTTACAGAGCTCTTCTTACAGGGGCTACTGTAAGCTCATGGAGGATTGGCTACATTAGGGGTGTGTTGCCTAATATGCAAAGGAGTTCCTGCTATGACCCATCTCAATTTCATCTTCAGTAAAATAGCTTTTGCAGTTGTTGTTTTTTAAAGCTTCTGAAAGAGACAATAATTCATGATCAACAAAGTCTCTCAAGTTCAGTTTGGATTTGGGCAAGCAATTATGAATGAGCAATTGTGGAAAAGAGGTTCTTTTCCACCCTTGAGAATTCTAAAATTGGCAGCTGCTTCTCTTGGAGTTGCTACTGATGCTTTTGTGGTGGCCACCTCTATTTCCTCCTCTTCCGTGGCAGTGTTAGTGGCAATGTTCCCTCTAAGCTGAGCTAGTGTGAACTATCTCACAGTTTTTTTAGCCTCCGGCTCACACATTTTTATCTTAGCTCAGGAAGGATGGCTCCAGAGCAAGCTAATTTATGCAGTAGCCAAATCGCTCACTCACAACTTTAATGCCAGTAGCTCACAAAGTAGAATTTTTGCTCACAAGACTCCACAGCGTAGAGGGAGCATTGGTTGGTGGTAGCAGAAAAGGAGGCAGGAGGGAGCCAAAGTGATGTAGTGATTCAGCTTAGGACTGGGGAGATCTACGTCTGAATCCCCACACTCATCTGCAAAGCTCACCAGGGATCTTAAGCCAGTCAATCTCTCTCATCCTAATTTACCTCACAAAGCTGTTGTCTTGGTATCATGGAGGAGGGGAGTACCATGTACACCAACAGCCCTGAGCTCCTTGAAAAAACTGCGGAATAAAAATGAGATAAATAGAAGGTGTCTCTTTACCTCTTAACATTCCATGTATCAGGCACCACTGGTATATAGAGCTTTCCAAGGATTCCTGGCAAATCTGGGTCTCTGGTAATAAGTGAAACGGCACTTAGATATACAGAAAATCCCAAGATAGCTTGCATACCATTATCATATTTCATTCACTGTCACCTTGCTCAATCCCATCTACAATGATCTCCATCTTTATTTTCGAAAGAATGAGTGGGGTTGTTATATGTGTAGAGGCATTCAATTACCATGATTAAACAAAAGAATCACTTTAATTAATTACTGCTAATTCAAAAAGCCCAACCCTCATTGCAAGGCAGGAGCAGGTCCCTTAAAATTCAAGCTGGTCCAGATCACAAAGTAGTTTGTTCGCACCCCTGCTGTCTGCCAGCCCTCCTCACCACTCTCTCACCCCTTTCTTGAGCAAAAGAGCCCTTCCTTTTGAAAAGGGACAGGGTATCATCAGCAAGAGGGGGAGCTTACTAGGGAAGGGATAGCCTTTGCTGGGCCTCTCTTTGGCTGCACATGCTCCGTCCTGAATATACACTGGAGACTCGCTTCTTGGCAGGCAGTATAGGATTACTTCCTCTTTCTCCAAAATAAAAGAAACCTCACAATCCCATGCTTCCCATTAGGAAGCGGTAGCCAGGAAGCATGAGATTTGCTCCTTTCTTGCCTTTCCATTTAGTTTTGAAGGCAATATACATCCCGTGTTTCCAGGTAGGAAATAATGCCTCTGAGTATGGTAAAGAGAAGCCCAGCAAGGCATCTCTTGTCCCTTCCAAATTCTTACCACCAAAATGACCTCTCTTACTTCTCAAAGGTAGATGAGGGATTGGCTTGACAAAAAGGGACCAACAAGAGGGACCACTCCCAAAACACTGATTTTTCTTTAGCATATCTTGTTAGTACACATAAGTCCCAGCTTTTCCCCCTGAACACTCTATGGAAAGCTCACCCCACCCCCCATGAATGGAAACTGACATGACATGAGTTTGCCATCACTACTTACAATTTTCATCAGTCCTGGATTTATCTCTTGATAGAACCAGACAACCTGAGGTCAATATGAATAATAATAATAAAAAAACACACACAAACTATTTCAGGACAACTGGTAGTATAAATTTCATTTCCGATTCCCCTGCCCAGGTTTGGTTTGGTTTTCTGCATCTTTAAGTAGTTAACAAATGGTTTTCATGTGGTGCCTGATTTTCTAATACATTCCATCCGGAGTTCTGGCATGTATGATATAGTGGGATGACATCACGTCCATTAAATCTCTCTGCCTTTCCTTTAGAAACTGAAGGTTAACTGAGGCTCAGGCATGGTTTCAAGGATCTGATGTAAAGGGGACAATGCAGCTCTAATTCACATCATCTTTAAAACAATGAAAGAGTAACCAGTAAGTAGGTCACTGAATTTGATACCAGCTGTCAGCGCTAACAGTATCCTAATATAGGGAACAATTTTCATTTCCTGGATCCTTCATGTTTCCAGAGGATCCAATCCATGCTTTTTATTGCTTTATAAAATAAATTTGGTAGGGACTTTAATAAAGACTGCAGATATGTCAAGAAGTAAATTCAATTAAGTTGTATCTGTTAACTAACTGACTGACGGCAACTGCAGGGCTCTGTATCATTAATATTTCACCTCCAAGCAAGCTATAACGTTGGCAGGTAGGAAATTAAAATAAAATCAGATACCAAGACTGGCAACAATGAGAAAAAAGTTCAAGCCCCCAGAAAAACCATGGCATGTGCCACTCATTATAATTCTGTAAGTTCTGCACTAGAAAGTAAACTGCTCCAGATGCTGGAACTTCGGAAATGCCTTCTACTGGAAAGTTTCCATATAAGACAATTCTGCATTAAAAGTGCATGTTGAATGTAGAACTTTCTGAATATTAAGGTCAAGCATTGAGTCACTAAGGTGTGTGTGGGGGTATTAGGGATAAGTTTGAATCTGGACAGCTGCCCAGTTTGATTCAGATATCTCCATTTTGAGTTGATTTCTCCCTTGTAAGAAACTTGTGAGTCTGTCTTTTTTGCTCTTTATTTATGCTGAACTTTTCCTGTTAAAATTAACATATTTTCAGCATTATGTTTACATTAATTGTGTAGCAATTTTGTATAACACAAAAATGGTATAAACATGGCATCAAAATGGGTAAAAGAAACAAATGAGTGATCCATCACAGCAATGAAAATGAGGCAAATTGAAACTGATCACGGTGGACATGGTTAAAATCCCCCAAAAAGGTAATGTCCAGGCAAGGATACATGAATACAGTGAAAATGCTGGCCATATTTGGAGCTAGAGTAGTGTCTAAAGGTAAAGGTAAAAGTTCCCTTGCTCGAAAGCCAGTCGAATCCGACTCTAGGGTAGTGTCTAGGGGTGTGCAATAAGATATTAACCCAAAAGCCATCAGACTGGGTAGGCTGTATCCGAGCCAGTTTGGTGTAGTGGTTAATTGCGCGAACTCTAATCTGGTTCCCCACCCCTCCACTTGCACCTGGCTGGATGACCTTGGGCAAGCCATAGTTCTGATAAGAGCAGTTCTTGAAAAAGAGCAGTTTCTGTCAAGAGCTCTCTCAGCCCCACCTACCTCACAGGGTGTCTGTTGTGGGGAGGGGAAGGGAAAAGGAGTTTGTAAGCCGCTCTGAGACACCTTTGGGTAGTGAAGGGTGGGGTATAAATCCAATCTCCTCCTCCTCCTCCTCCTCCTGTTCTTCTTCTTCGACTTCCTGGAACAGCTCCCGGATATGTTGACATTGTGACCTTTTCTGTGTGCTCCATTTCCTCCTGATTTTCTTCGGAGTCAATCCAGAAGTATTAGAATGGATTTGGGTAAGGCTCTCCCATCTGTCTGCCCTCCCTGTGCATACTTATATTTGTGGGATCGGTTCATTTTCTTCCACAATAATGGGAATTTGCAAGGGAGAGCGTTATCATAGGTGTCAATATCAGCAGGGTCACAGCATCTCCCTTAAAAAAAAAATCCTTACATGTCAATATGTTGCTATAGTGTTGTAATGATAGCAGAAGAAAAGAATGAGAGTCCAGTAGCACCTTAGAGACTCACAAAATTTGTGGTAGGGTATGCTGGGGCGGTCTCTGCCTGGCTGCCCAACAGCAGATATAGCTGGGTGCCGTCAGCATACTGGTGACAACCCAGCCCAAAACACTACACCAGTTGGGCTAGGGGGTGCATATAGATGTTAACTAACATTGGACAGAGGATTGCCCCCTGGGGAACCCCACATACTAGTGGATACCGAGTTGACAGCCTCTGTTCTAGCACCACCCTCTGTCCCTGATCCTGGAGAAATGAGGTAACCCACTTCAAGGCTATCCCACACACTCCTACATCGGTGAGGTAGTGGGTCAAAAGATCATGATTAACTGTGTCAAATGCTGCTGTAAGATCAAGCAACAACAGCAGTGTCAACCCACCTTGATCCAACTGTACACAGAGATCATCTGTAAGGGTGACCAAAGTCATCTCCATCCCATGGCTGGGGTGGAAGCTGGACTGGAATGGGTCTAGCACTGATGTGTCATCCAGGAATTTCTGCAGCTGTTCTGCCACCACTCTTTCAATTACCTTGCCAAGAGATGAAAGATTCGAGACTGGGCAATAATTGGAGGGATCCATAGGATCAAAGCTGGTTTCTTCAAGAGCAGTACAACCTCAGCCTCTTTCAATCCCTTCGGGTAGACTCCTGAACCCAGGGACAGATTAATAATGTCTACTGAGGGAGCATATTCCCTCACCACTGGCCTTCACCAGCCATGAGGGACACGGGTCTAAGAGGCATGTGGTCCACCTAACAGCACCCAGAATCCTGTTAGCATTGGCCTGGGAGAGTCGGCTGAAGTTGTCAAAAACAGAATCCCAAAATAGCCAAGTCCACATACTGTATCAATAGTGGCTGGGGTGGTGGTGTCACAGTGGAGTGACAAGACTTTACGCACAAAAAAGCTTGCAAAAACCTCACAGCTGATGACCAAATTGCTAATATTTTGAGTTCTCTCTGTGAGAGAAGTTAGAAACTTAATTACCCTAAACAATTGTGCTGAGTGAGAGCTAGTGGATGCAATGGAGGCTCTATAAAATTCCTTTTTAAAAGCCTTCACCACCACCTTATAGGATATCATAAATGTCCTATAAGATGCTCTTGCAGTTTTGTCATGGGTTCAATGCCAGACGTGCTCTAGTAGTCTGAGGGCATGATCACATGCACAATTAGCCATGCCATAGGCGCGAATGCCGGGCAGATTTAAAGGGCGCAATCAGACACGAACATCTGGGAAGTGCCCTGCACCAGTTGGCAACCCGTTGTGCTCCGATGCAGAAGCAGAGTAAAAAGACACCGGGGAAAATCTGGAAGTAAACGTGTTGCAACAGGCCACAGATGGACTTTCCCCTGTATGATCGCTCCAACGCACTCTCATGGTGTTGGGATGGTCTGATCTGGTCATCACGACTCAGTGCTGGTCCCCCCCCCTTCTCGATATGCACATCATCGCAAACTCACAACTCAACAAACCTTTATTGGCATAATAACAGCAGCAGCCTTAGGTACAGAGGTGGTAGGCACGCAAAAGAGTTAATTCACTACCCCTTCTGCCGAAAAAGAACTTCTCCTCCTATACACTCTGTAAAGGAAGTTTGCCACCTCTTTGATGGTATCAGAAGGTTCATTATCTTACTTTCCTCAGATTTGCCCTCCAGGGTTTGCAGTGTAGGGCTGAGGTGATAAGCGCGCAAATCCTGGTAAAATTTACAAGTCAGAAGTACATGGTCCATTCCTTCAATCTCCTTTAGCCCACAAGGACATAACCTATCCAGGAATTGTATTTTTTTAAATCTCCCATATAACACAGCTGAGGGGAGCACATTAAAATGGGCCAGCGTGAATACCCTTCTAATATTGGGATCAATCAGACAGGGAAAATACTCTGGCAGTGGCCCATTAAGAGAAATCCCTCAATGAATGGGAGAGCAATGCCCAGTAGCAAGGCTTCTAAATTCTTGCATTTCTATATCGATAATCTCTGTTTAATCATGCCAAATCATCCATGCTGAGCCCCATCAGTGTAATTTTCCCTTCAACACCTGTCAACCAATCTGATAGGTGAGATTCGCATAGCATATAAGCGATGAGACCATTAGGTTCACTTCTATAGAGGAGGCGCAGCATCACAAACTCCATAGGGAGCCCTCAGTGAGGAGATGCGATTCCTTGATTCCTCGTTGAAGCGCATTGGAAACAAACAACAACAACAAAAACCCTGACTCACCTGCAGCTTCCCAGGACTATGTGATCACGCAACTGCGGGTCAAATTCCTCCAGAGGAAATAGCCTCGCTCCCCCCCCCCGCTTTATCTCGCATGTGTGACCGCCCCCTGAGTTCACATTTCATTCCCCTGAGTTCCATAGTGTACCAAGAGGATAATTTATGTTGGGAACCAAGAGGATTTCAGGGAGCGATTTCAATGATGGCTTCAGAGAGAACAACCGTGGAATATTACAAACCCAGCCATAGCTGTCTGTATTTCAACCATTTAAGATTTAAGAGGATCATCCCCATATTTCCCATATGGTAAACTGGTTGTCTGTTCCCTTTCTTCTACTATGGCCCCGGTCACACGGGAGGTTTAGGGCCGGAAGAGGGCCAGATTGCGGGCGCAGCAAATAGGTGCGATCACACCGCAACATCTGGGAAGCAGCGCGCACCCGTCCCCAATCCAGCCCTTCAGGCTGAAAATGCGCATGAAAAAAGAACTTGCAAAAGAGCAGGACTTACCCAAGATGCCACAGCAAGCGCAGCCGTGAGATTGCCGGCGCGCCCGTCTGCAGGAGCGATCAAGGTTCCCGGCCGAACTGCGCATCGTGCCAGGGAGGAACTGTGCGGCTGCTCAGGGGATCTATTTGATCCCGCCGCCGCGTGTCTCTTTTGGTGCGGCTCTAAAAAGCCGCACTTCGTCCGTGCTTCCCCCTCTTCCCCCGCTCCCCCCCCCCCCCCCCGTGTGGCAGGGGCCTATGTTATTCTAATACCTGGTAAAAAGGCAAGCAAATGTTTTGAAAACTATTTCTATCATTCAGTGTTGTATCCATTTTCCCCCAAACACACACTTGCCATTTTAATTTATAAGAACAACGATTACATCATTAAAAATAGCAGCATTTGGCAAGTTTTGTAAATGGATCAAATCAAACTACAGTTTCCAAATACAGAGTTCTTTGTTCACTGACTGACTGGGTAGTTATTCAGAAACATAATAGTGTGATTCTACGTTACCAAGCGCTAATGCATGGTATTTTACAGTTCCCATGTTGAGCTGTTGTTTAAAGTCCTTTATGTGTACATTCTATTCTATTTATACACCAAAATGAACTCAATTTAAAACTTTTACTATCCCAGAAATAAAAGACGTGCAGAGAGCTCATCTTAATCTTCACTGCATGAGCCCCTTGCTCATTTTTGCCTTTTGTAGAAGAAAGATTTGATATGAACTAGCAATATTTTTGCATGCATGCATGGATTTGAAGGTATTAATATTACAGAGGTAGTTGTGTCTGTTGGTCACACTGAATTTCAGCAATGTTCAACATGGCTAGGAGAGAGATAAACCATAATATCTCTTTTAGCTCTTATTCTTAATGGTTTTGACATCCAGATGTTAACAGAATGGTATTGAAAGGTGCTGGTGGAAACAGTAGTATACCACAGTGCTGAAGAAGATGTGAATCATGACCATTCTGAGGCCAAACTGAGTGGCAGCACAGTCATAGTTATACCTCATCTTTCTTACATTGCACCACATAATAGTGGTTGGGAAGGCTAATGCTTTGGAGGCGCTGGAAGTGTTTGGATTGAGATGAGTTGGTATTTGCAGAGCAGGTAAAGAGTTTGGGGCTCATGCACTGAGCCTTACTGTTTGTAATGCAGGTTGGTGTGGTGGCCAAGAGTGTCTCAATCATCTGTGTTTGGTTTCCCAACATTCTCCTTTTTTAGACTGCGTCAATCTGGCCATGCTAATTCCTGCTTTTGCAACTTTGCTGTTGCTATAGAATGCTTGAGAGCCAGCATGGTGTAGTGGTTAAGAGCAAAAGACTCCAATCTGGAGAACCAGGTTTGATTCCCTACTCCTCCACATGAAGACTGCTGGGTGACCTTGGGTGAGTCACAGTTCTCTTAGAACTCTCTCAGCCACACCTACCTCACAAGGTGACTGTTCTGGGGAGAGGAAGGGAAAGGCAATCATAAGCTGCTTTGAGACTCCTTAGGGTAGACAAAGGTGGGATATAAAAACCAGCTCTTCTTCTTTTCTTTCATTGGGCTGCCCTTGAAACTAACTGAGAGTGCAGGAGCTCAGTTAGCCTCAGTGATTAACCAACAGGAAAACATTTTGTCTATTGAAAATTGGTATATTGATAACTAGTTTGTTTCCAAATTCAATTCAATGTGTTGGTTATAATATTTAAAGCCCTCCATGGCCTTTTTGTTGTTGTTCAGTCGCACAGTCGAGTCCGACTCTTTGTGACCCCATGGACCACATCACGCCAGGCCCTCCTGTCTTCCATCGTGCTCTGGAGTTTGCTTAATTTCATGTTCATTGCATCGATAACTCATGGCCTAGGACCCACATATTTGAAGGACTATCTCTCCCCATATGTCCCCATGCTCTAACTGCAGTCTTCTGTTTACTATCATCTAGTTGCTTGGAATCTAGCACCTGATCATTTTATATAGTAGCTCCTACTGTGTGGACCAGGCTTCCTGAGGAGGTGAAGAGGTAACATCTTCAGATTTTTGGGTAGCCCTGTAAGGCCATTTTATTTGCACGAGCTTTTAATGGAGCTGAAGCTGTAGTAACATTTTCTTGGGGGAGGGTGTAAATGGGGATTTCATGAACTGTGGGCTTATTGTCGTTTTCCGCATTTGTCCAGAGTTTCAGGACTCTATGAACTTCTTAGGCCCCCAGGGCAACTTGTTTTGCATTGGGATATCTTAATAGGGACCTTGTGCTTACTGGAGAATGTCTCTCTATGGAGAGGAGGGACTAGTCCTTCTTTTCCCCAGGGGAAATTCAGGATCTGAGATTACCCTTAGTCCACTCTGGATAAATAACTGTAACTAATCCTGAGGAAGGGGGCAGGAACCTGGGGAACTTATAAAACCCACTTTCCTAAGAGCTCTGTGTGCAACTCCTGGAGTTCCTCAGTGAGATAGTTGCTGTGGGTGGGTAGGAAAGTGTACCCTCGCATAAGGAAATATGTGTTTATCTATAGGAGCCAGGAGACTGGATTTATTAATGTATTTATTAATACACTAGAAATAAGGCCCGTTGTGGAAATAAATACAACGAGATCTAGAAAGAGGCTCTGGGAGAGTGCTCTGGCTTTGGGCAAACAGTGTTAGTCTGCTTTTAAAACATGAACCTGGGACCTGCACACCACCAGAATACAGCTGGTTCCATATGCAACTGACATTCCAACTGCCTTGTGGGGGGGGGGAGTTTGAGGTGTGGAATGGAGTGAAGTCCAATCAGCTTCCATATGCAAAAGACCAGGTTGCCGCAGTAGTTGTGGTGTGGGCGGGACCCGGGCTTTGCCTTCTGATTGGTGGTGATATATGCTGAGGAGCAGTGCCATCAGCCATACACTAAGGGAGTGCATTTTAGAATTAGAACTTTGGCACCCACTATTCAATTATATATAAGGAGAGATATATATCCCTACTTTCCTCATAATTCAAGGAGGCCTATAATAACAGTTTAAAACATTTTCAGTTAAAACCAAAAATAAAATAGTTTAAAGGTAAAGATTTCCCTTGCTCGAAAGCCAGTCAAATCCGACTTTAGGGATGCAGTGCTTATCTCAGTTTTCAAGCTGAAGAGCCAGCGTTGTCCAAAGATGTTTTTGTGGTCATGTGGCCGGCATGACTAACCGCTGAGGTGCACGGAACGCTGTTACCTTCCCACCGAAGTGGTACCTATTTATCTACTTGCAGTTTCTTGCTTTCGAATTGCTAGGTTGGCAGGAGCTGGGACCAGAGACAGGAGCTCACTCCATCATGTGGCAACTCAGGTCTCGAACTGCTAAACTACCGACCTTCCGATCTGCCATTCACTATCTTAACCACTTGAGCCATCGCAGCCCTAAAAATAAAATAGCAACCCCCAAATTTCTCCCAAGAAAATGTACATGAACTAAGGACCAGTTCAAGGTAATTGCATGAATAATTTTATTGTTATTTTCTTGTCTAGTTTCCCTTTACTCCATTAGATACTTTCTATTCCACCTTTTCATGGAACCTACCCAAGGTGGCTTACAAAATAAAACATAATAAAACACAAATATCATATTATTAATTAAAACTCAATTACAGCATAGAAACATAAAAAATAGAACAGCTTGAAATGAGTCTCACACCATTCTTAGGCTAAAAGCAGGCCACAAAACAATGTTCAAAGTCACCCCTTAATTAAAAGTCTAGGTAAAAAGAAATGTTTTGGCTTGGTGCCCAGAAGAGACCAGGGTAGGCCCCAGGCCTCAAAGGGAAAGGCGTTCCACGGGTGAGGTGTCATCACTAAAAAAAAATTCAGGGAGATATTTTTTCTCTGAGCAGAGTTTAGGCAAACTATTCATTGCTTTGAAATGGCAACTTATTAACAACTTTTTGCACTGTTTTGCTTTTCTGTTCAAGAAATCGTTTTAAAAACTCTGCCGGGCTATTCATGTCTCAAGCTCAGTTGCACAGGGAGGCAGCATCCCTCTTGTGCAAAGAATTGCTGCCCAGGGAATTAGGTCACTGGAGGGAGATAACCTGTTCCCTCCCAAAGTTATAGAAACATCCCCAAACCAGGTTGATATCAGTAGGTACCTGGTCTGTTTGGAGGGTTAATAGGGGCAGGCAAAAGAGAGGGCTGAGAGGGTGCAGGTTTCTCTCTAATGCAGGAAGGGGTTCCTCAGTCAGATGCTGTACCCATCCATCCTTTTACAACAGTGGTGGTTTTATAAGATTTTGCATTGTTTGAATGCTGGAATTGTGAGTTGCAGTGAAAAGGACTCAACACTGACGCATCCTATCTGCATGTTATGCCATTTTTGGAAGGACCTGCTGCTAGTGCTTCCTGCTTCTCTGTGCAAATATGCCAGTGCCAAGATGGCAAGAAGTGGAATCTTTTTTAGCAAGTCAGCTTCCAAGACCTTTCTCTGTGCAAAAGCTTTTGGTTGCCTGCTCTCTCCTTCACTACCCCACCTAGCAAAGTCTGGCCCAGCCACCCTGTCCCATTGCCACTGAGTCCTCCGATGCTCTTTATTCATGCTACGTGTGCCATGGAGACCACCGTCCCCAACAAAAACCTCTGGGTCTTCTGTGTTTTCCCTTGGACTAGACAGCTAAGCATGCAATGGTCCACGTATGTGCTAGTGGAACAGAGGTCCCCTCTCCCTAAGAACACTGGTCTTTGGTGGGTAGAACAGTAATTACCAAGAGTGCAGGAAAGGAGCATGGATGGAATGTTTGTGGCCAGTCCACAATATGCTGGGTGAAGAGAGCAAGAGAGCATTTGCACAGGGTGTGCGTAACCCCTCAGACAGCTTTCCAAGGCCCGATTTCTGATGCAATGTGATGCAAACTTACTCAGGAGAGGGCACAATTAATCCCTATGGAGCTTAGTTGGGGGTGGATGTACAAGACTGAGTTGCATGTTAAGTGTAATTACATTTGCTCACATTTTTTTCTTTGCTGTCTTTGCCTTCTTCCGCCTTTCATTATTTTGTGTTTGTGTATTACCCCAACCACCACCACCCAATTTAAAATTGTAAGCTCCTTGAGGAAATGACACATTCTTTTGGTCTTCTGTTCATATGAAACATCACTGATGATGATCTTATATGAATGTATAAATAAATGTCTCATTTGTATTGGAGCGGTCCCCAGAGTAAGTGGTGCAGGCATTGGTTGTACGTTTGCCAACTCTGGGTTGGGAAATTCCTAGAGATTTGACAGGCAGACCCTGGGAAGGACAGAGTTTGGGGAGGGAAGGGAGCTCAGCAGGGATGCGATGCTATACTGTCCACCCTCTGGAGCTGTCTTTTTCTCCCGGGGAACTCATCTCTGTAGTCTGAAGATGTCATGATTCTGGGAGAATTCCAGGCCCCGTCTGGAGGCTGGCAACTCTAGTTAGTTGCCAAGTTGGAGATGGCCAGGTGAAGACAGAATAAGAAAATAAAAGGGACAGAAACTAGCGGTCTCTCTCTCTCTCTCTCTCTCTCTCTCGCTCTCTCTCGCTCTCTCTCTCTCTCTCTCTCTCTGTGTGTGTGTGTGAGAAGCCAATTTAGACAAACAGAAGTGGTTTGTGAAAGGAGTGGAATAAAGCAGAAAGAGAGCAAGAATAAAAAGAGCCAGCAGCAAGCAAGTGGGAAAGGAGTGGGAAAAGTGACTGAGAAGATGAACAGAGGCAGGTTATAATGCAAACAAGAGAGGCAGGAGGAGAATCTCAGGAGCAACAAATGCAACCACAGTCCTTTTTTGTTTAAAAAAGCCACGGAAAAGATGATGGTGACAATGCCTTAAGCAAGTTTGTGGTGTCACAGAACTTCTTGTAATGTGTTTGCAGCTCAGTGGGTACTGTGCTACTGCCTGGGGATTAATGGTGGATCCTGAGCCTGGAATGGTTGACTTAGGCCCACTTAGATCCAAGGGTGCCTTAGACCCATTTGCCTTAGGGATTGGGGCAAAGCCAAAAAGAACATAGAGGTTATCCTTTCAAGCAGAGATGAAAAAATAACCTTTCTCTGTCCCAAGCCATTAGCCATCACTTGGTGCGTAACTTCAACTTCCTAGATCTTTGAGGATTTTTCAAGTCAAGCACTTGCAGCTTTGAGACTAGGGTGTTTTTTTAAAATCTGATTATACACAGCTTGCTAATTTGTAATTGGACTTTTGCGACTAGAAAACCTCCAGATTTCAGGAAAACTAATTTGTCCCCCCCCCCTTGGGTTAATTGTGGTATTCACACTCAAAACAGTGGAGCGAGATTACTTCTAGTGGGCTAGGTGAGGTGTTCTGTAACTAATAAAATATATTATTGATTGCCTGATGAAAAGCGCCCTGTTCACACAAATTTACTGTGACTGGGCATGGATACAACAGCTACATCTGATTCTGTATGGGTGATCACCTGCCATTTTGCTTCTATTGCTGTATATAAAGGGTGCTTTTAAATTAGGTTCAGGTAGCCTACTGGGCACTATGTTGGGTGGCTCAATTATGGTGCCCTCATACCTTTCCTCCCATGCAGGGCTACCCATTGGTTTTAATTTAGCTTAAGATCATCAGAATTAATTATGATTGGAGTGTATTCAAAGTTGGAACAGTTTGCTACTAAGGGAGTGTTATGAACTTAACTGCACACTAACTCTTTTTTGCACTTTCTCCCTTTCCTCACTATGAAGTAGGTTATCTCATGTATCACCCAAATTATCCTGGACTGTGAAGTGAAGAGTCCATATTTATTTATTTTTGAAATATTTCTACCCCACCTTTCTCCTGGAGAGTCCAAGGCTGCTCATAACCTTATGTTTGGAAAGGGTCACATCAACACACAGGAAACCAGCTTATACAGAGTCAGACTTTTGGGTTCATCTAGTTTGGTATTGACTGCTCTGACTGGAAGTGATTGTCCAGCATCTCTCACATCACTTGCTACATGTTCCTCTAACTGAATATGAGCCACAGCCCCTCATCAAAGAGTTAAAACCATATAAACCAAAACATTGTAAAGATTTAGCAGACAGTCCACAACAAAGCTCCATACTCAACAGCATCCACATCAATAGAAACAAAGTGAATGGAAGGCATCCCCTTCTGCAATCCAGCTTTGTAGTAAATTCAAAGAATGCCCATACATTGGCCCCGGTCACACGAGAAATTTTGGCCCGGGAGAGGGATGGATCGGGGGCGCAGCAAACGGGCGCAAGCACACCACAACATCTGGGAATTGGCTCGCACCCGTCCCCGATCCATCCCTTAAGGCCAATAACGTGCTGTAAAAAAGAACCACCCCCAGAGGAGGACTTACCTGGGACGCCGCATCAAGCGCGGCCCTGGGATCGCTGGTGCGCTCTTCGTTCGTAGCAATCCTGGCTCCCAGCTGAACTGCGCATGCTCACACATGCGCAGTTCGGCTGCCTTGCTTCCCTGTCAGTGGCTTCCCCCCAGCATCTGATCGTGCCGGGGAGGAAGTGCGCGGCGGCTCAGGGGATCTATGTGATCCCGCCGCTGCGTGTCTCTTTTGATGCGGCTTTAAAAAGCCGCCCTTTGCCCGTGTTCCCCCCCCCCCGTATGGCAGGGGCCCCAGTAGGTTTGGTCATGTCATGTCTGGGTGACAGGATAGTGCAGCGCCTGTGTTTTCCCCGCGGGAATGTTCCCGCCAAGAACTATATGTCCCCCGCCGATTTGCGATAAGTACTTGGTAGCCCTAGCTGGCACATTAATGGATTGATTAATCCTGCCTTAATCCAAACACAGTGGGAAAAAGAGTGTTTCAAAGATGGTGGTGGAAAGTGCCATCAAGTCGCAGCCAATTTGAGGTGACTGTAGGGTTTTCAAGGCAAGAGACAAACAGAAGTGGTTTGCCATAGCTTTCCTCTGTGTAGCAACCCTGGAATTCCTCAGTAGTCTCCCATCCAAGTACTAACCAGGGCTTAGTTTATGAGATCTGATGAGATCAGGCAGCCTGGAAAAAGATACAAGTGAAAAACTGCATCCACAATTAAAAAAACATCAACAATCTACAAAATATAGAAAAATTGTGGCAGAATTCATGGCATACTGCCACTGACCAAAGCAGATGAATCTAATCAGGCTGTTTTATGCCAAGTATTGCAGCATTTTCTATGAGTCAAAAGAGCCAGTCTTTAATATTTTTTTAATTACAATTTGTTCTCAGCTCTGATTTTAGTGGGAAATTGGGGTAACTGAGCAAACACATGTGCCAGGCAGGGGTGCATGTGGATCAGCATTGGGTGGGCCTCTATTCAGGGCTTGTCTACAAATCAGCTGCAAGAGAAGCTCAGCAAGAGTTTGCTCTAAGTTTAGTAGCTAACATGGAGATGAGTCATTTTGAACACCTGGTCAGAAGCTGTGTCATCAGAATTTGAAAACTTTTGCACCTTTGATCAGTAATGCTTCTCTTTGACCTCTCTGAAGTGGGCACACAACACTCATATTCTCCTAAATACGGGTTTCTATTACCCACTTTGAAATCAGTTTGATTCTTCTGGAGTAATCCCCCGAAATCACAGAAACTACTTAGAAATAATTGGCTTCACAATTTTAGGCTGGAATCCAGAGAAATGTGCTGGGGCAAATTTGCATTTGCCAAATGAGCCTTTTCTCCCTCCAGAGCAACAGTATTTCAGGAAGAGAATTAAGGGAAATTCCTTGTGTATACCATAAAGGGGTTCTCTAGACACTCACCTGTCAATTGTATGGGTTGTGATCTTGGCAAGGAGTCAGGGCTAGGCCTGGGAGGTAGCAGCCTCAGGGGGACATTTGTCACCAACTCTCCACTGAACTGTCCATTCAACAGCTGAAACAAAGAGTCAAACCGTTCCTTTCACTTGTAAAGCTGAAAACACCTACTGGCATGGTCAGTGTTGAATTAACAGTCTATTTTAAAAGCACACATGCAAATTTACCTCTGTGGCCATTCAAAAACTGCTGTGACTGATAATGATGTCATCTATGCTATAAAAATAATTGGAAATCATAGATTTGGAAGGGGCCATCTGGTCAACCGACTGTTCAAAGCTCAAGCATTCCTGACAGATCGATTTATTAAGTACATTTTATACTTCCCTTCCTTTATGGTTGCCAACTCTAGGCTGGAAATTCCTGGATATTTGGGGGTGGAACTTGGGGAGGGTGAAGTTTGGGGAGGAACCTCTGTGGGGTATAATAAAATAGCGTCAACTCTATGTCTGAGGGGGGAGAGAATATGTGACTGGCTCAACATCACCTAGTGAACTTCTGTGGCAGAGTGGAGATTCAGCCCTGTAGCTATGGAATTTTGGATGAGGGGGCCTCGGGGGGCCTGCCAGCTAATTATATGAAAGTACAGTGCAGGTGGTAAGTTGGAGCACTTTGGGGGCAGCCCAGGAGACGGGGCCCAGAAGAAACACTAGGGGGCCGGGCCCCGTGGGCCCCATGTTAGCTACGGGCCAGTGGAGATTTGAACCTGGGTTTCTGAGCTCCTAGGCCAGCACTCTTTTACTCTTTCCAGTATACCACACAGAGTATCCATTCATTCTCCATTCAACAGCTCATGCTGGCTGTCCAGCATTTGATTGAACACCACCAGTAAGGGATAGCCCCCTTCCTAAGATTTATTTATTTATTTGATTTAAACCCTGCCTTCCCCATTGAAGCAGGCTCAGGGCGGCTCACATAAAAGTTTTAAAACAGATAAAACACAGCAAATATAAATATAAAACACAACATAAACTGCTAGTATGTCATTTGTGTAACACTGGTGTGGCATTAGTAGTAACCATTACAATGAGAGTACAGTCAGCAATTGACGTCAGTTCATACTGGCGACACACAGGCTGTCAGTGATGGTATTAGGGCACAGGGTCTTAAATTCATTAGGTGCAACTCCTTAGTTGAAGGCCTGGTGGAAGAGCTCCGTCTTGGAGGTCCTGTGGGACTGTAAAAGGTCCCGCAGGGCCCTGGTGTCTTCTGGGAGATCATTCCACCAGAGCGGAGCTGCCACTGGAAAGGCCATGGCCCTAATCTAGGCCAGTCTGGCATCTTTGGGACCTGGGAGGGCCAGGCAGCTTTGGGACCCTGAACAGAGTGCTCTCTGGGAAACATGTAGGGAATGGTGGTCTTTTGGTTCCTTTCTTGAACAACTCTTTAGCTTTTTAGCTTGGAGAAACGACGACTGAGGGGTGACATGATTGAGGTTTATAAGATTATGCATGGGAAAGAGCAGGTAGAGAAAGAGGTACTTTTCTCCCTTTCTCACAATACAAGAACCCGTGGGCACTCCATGAAATTGCTGAGCGGTCAGATTAGAACGGATAAAAGGAAGTACTTCTTCACCCAAAGAGTGATCAACACTTGGAATTCACTGCCACAGGAATTAGTGGCAGCTACAAGCATGGACGGCTTCAAAAGGGAATTAGATAAGCATATGGAGCAGAGGTCCATCAGTGGCTATTAGCCACAAGGTATAGATAGGGACTCTGGGGCAAGTGCTGCTCTGTCATCTTGGTGCTTGGGGGGGGGGGGCCAACAGTGGGAGGGCTTCTAATGTCCTGGCCCCACTGGTGGACCTCCTGATGGCACTGGTATTTCTGGCCACTGTGGGATACAGAGTGTTGGACTGGATGGGCCTTTGGCCTGATCCAACATTGGCATCTCTTATGTTCTTATGTTCTTAACTCTTAGCATTAAGCAGTTTCCTGTAATTTGAATTAGTGGGGGGGGGGAATCTTTCCCCTCAGGAATGATGTAACCATCCCTCAGATATTTGAAGAATATCATAATGTTTCCTTTTAGTCTTCTCTTCTCCAGGCTAAATATATGCTGTTCCCTTTACTTTTCCCCATAGGCCTTGTTTTCTGTGCCCCAAAACCATTTTCATTGTCCTTCTCAGAATATGTTCCAGCATGTTCCCATTCTCTTTAAAGTGCAGGAACTGACATTGTACCCCAAATTAGGGCTAGGTAGCATACAGCAAAGCAGTACAACTAATCATTGTGATTTGGATACTATGCTTTTATTTAATGCAGCTTAATATCACATTAACTTTTTCTGAGGCCACATCACAGTGCCCACTCATGTTCAGTTTGTGATCAGCTGAAGACCCAAGATCTTGCCAAGACAGTACCTCCCATCCTATACCCATGCAGCTAATATCAAGTCCACATTAACATAATGTTCATTTACCATCGGGGTGGACTGGCCATTTAGCTCACAGGGAAAATTCCTGATGGGTCACTACCATAGAGGGCTGTTGACAGTCTAGCAATTCTGCTAGGGCCTCAACAACGATTAGTGTAATCTCACCAATTGTCTCTTCCTGTGCTGCTGCCATGTTGTGGGATGAGGCAAAGCCTGAACCAATGCCCATTGTAGGCACCACTGAGTTCAGTGGCCAAATGAAGGGCTGGTCTTCCAAGAAATCAAGACTTTGTTGAGAGAGACAAAATATCAAAGGTGGTGTCATTACTGATTGTGTTCAATAAGTATAATAAAGCTTTCCTCAGGCCTGAGGACAGTCACAGAATTCTTTGTACTACTGATTCAGAGCCCCCAGTGGCTCCAAAACTGAAATAAATCCCATGAAACACACCACTTCATTACACAGATCGAATATACTATAAGAGTAATCTAAAATGTAAGTGCTTATAGTACAAATAATATTCCTCTCTCTGTCACTGACTTTTTCGCACAAAAAAAGGATATCCCATATGTAATTACATATAAAGAACTGAAGTACTGAAGAACTGCTTTTCTGGCAGATAAGGGGGTCACTAGGGGGAGCTGAGCCCTTTATAGAGAATGGTGCATTTGATTTATTAACACATCCAATAAAAAGTGTTAATAAATTGGGCTCCGTACTAAATGTAGTTCCAAGCAGTGGTAAAATTGAAGTATTTATATATTATTTACAACTATTACATAAAAATGTGTGTGTTAAATGCACAAAGAGCCAACTAATGTACTTTTGTGCAGCCAAGGTATAGAGAGCTTAAAATAAAAACAAAAGACCTACCAAAAAAGACCACAGCTATACATGTTCAAACACTAGCAGGAACACACACACCCTGCAAAAACCTATGCTTTATGCACCACAAGAGGAGGCTGACATCATGTGTCATCCCCCCAGGGACATTAAATGTTATTGCTATATTTATTTAGAGATAACAGTAACAGCAGAAAGAATGCATATATGGGGAGAGGGACTGTGGCTCACAGATCAGTCATCTGCCTTGCATGCAGAAGTTCCAGGTCCAATCCTCAACATAGCCAGTTAAAAAAGGGTCAGAAGGTGTAATCTGTAAGTGTAAATGGGTTAGAATCAGTGCTGTGGTTCCAAAGGTGGAGACATTTCTCTGTATCATAGGCTTGATTTTTCCTGTTCCAATGAACTATTCCTTATTTAGTATTAACAGGAATACTCATGGAAAGGAGAATATGCACTGTAACTGCAAAAGACAACTTTGTTAATATAATTTTATAGTTTATAGTTTATTTATTTTAAACATTTTATGCCCCCTTTCTATCTGGCTTAGGGTCCCCAGTGTGGTGAGCAATCGAAAACATTAAAACATACTTGATATACACAGTACAACAATTAAAACAATATTTAAGCAAAATATATAACAACTTAAAACACATACACAATTAAAACAGGAAGGAGGGTGATTGATGAAACAGAGAGGTCTGTCAGAAGACACAGATGAAACTAGCAGGGCAGGAAATTCCAAATTTCTGATGCCATGGCTGAAAACGCCCTTCCTCAGGTTTATTTATTTTATTTATTTTTATTTTATTTTTGGGATTTATATCCCGCCCCATCCAATATACAGCTCTGGGCGGCTAACAAATGGTTGCCACTCATCTAAACTCTGGCAGCAATGGCACCCAAAGAAGGGCTTCTCAAGGTGACCACAGTGGTTGGGTAGGTTCATAAGAGAGTAGGCAGTCCTTAAAGTATGTTCGTCCCAAGCCATACTGTGTTTTAAAGGTCAATACCTTGAATTGGTTCTGGAAGCTAATTGGGAGCTAGTGTATATGGAACAAGACTGGGGTGATGTGGTTCGTGCTTGGGCCCAGAATTACAAGCCATTTGCATGTACCATTGTATATGAAAGACATGCATAAGGGGGGAGAGTGCATGGGCATACTGACCCCACTCTGGTTCCTCATATGTGCCAGATCATAAGCATAGAGTCTGCACATGTAGGAAGTGTACAGCATATGCTTCTTCCCAGTGACTGGTAACTAAAGATGGACACAAACTGCATATTTGTGGTTTGGTTCATGGGTTGTGGCTGAACCACGAATTGAACCACACACCAATACAAACTGGTGTCAGAACCCACAGCCAACAACTGAGTACACGCTTATCAGAAAGGTAATACTTTATTGCAGAGCTATAGATGCGTTGACAGAAGTACTGTTAAGAATGGTGTTGCCCCTGCAAGCATAATGGGATATAGGGCATTTGTATGCACCCCCCCTACCATAGGCCAATTAGCCATATTCCCGCACGCGGGAGAAGGAGCCTCAGATCGTTAGAACCGAGGCTGGGAACCGATAGTGCTCCCACGGTTTCCCCAGGCCCAGACACTACACCACCTGCACCGCTTAGAGATAACAGCATTACAGCATAGAAGAAGCACAGAAGGAATGCAGCAGTAATTAATACACAGAAAAGGGGAATCCTATGGCCTCCTCAACTATCATGGCAGCATAACTGACAACTGGGAGGTTGGTTTGCAAACCGAACTAGTTTTATCAATTCATGACCCCTGCTTTCTACTCCCCACCACTGTGAAAAGTGACTATTTTTCACGTAGAGCAGAAAGTGTGGGTTAAATTGATTATAGCCATTTAAACCCTTGCTTTCTGTTCTTCATGAACAGAAAGTTCACAGAAGTTCATAGTGACTCTTCAGTTCACGAACATTGCTTCACAAGCCACGAACTGGCTGAAATTCATCACAAATTTAAGTTCGTGAGCCAGTTCGTGCTCATCCCTACTGGTAACATTCATGTTTCTGATTCTGAGGATACAGCCTATTCACAGACATTTTCTACATGTGTAGCCTTCAAGCTCATGAGCCAGCAATCACACATTGGTGGAAGGGTGGGGCCAGCATGCTGGTTCTTGTTCTCCCTCTATGTGCATTGATTTCAATACATGTAATATCATGTGCTGAGGGCTTCACTAATTGCCATATTCTGTCAGGAATGGATTCTTTCTCAGACTGACTTGGCCAGAGACATCAACAGTTTGTGCTTACTCATAGCTTGGCTTACTTGTCTGAGCCATTTGTAATTATTTCTCTACAGTGTTCTCTTTGCTTGTGGCATGCTGTGGTCCATTTCAAAGGGAAAAGCGGAAACTCTCCCATGCTTTGGCATTAGAAAACAAGGGGCCTTGGGTGTATGAGTTAAAATATGGCAAATGAAAACCCTACCAAATTCCTAAGTATGCCGGAACACTGTGCCAGCTACAGTACTTGGCTGGGGTGCGGGACATATTCAGTTTCTGTTATCCTGCCTGGTTTTCTCTCTCCCCTTCTCCTCAGCAGCAGTGTAGCCCAGGTGTGTGTCAGGAGCGACACAGTATTAAAAAGGAAAAGATAAGTCAGGACAGGTAAGCACTGAGAGGTTGGCAGAGCTATCCCTTTTCACTTCTTTGGAAGGTGAGCAATGACTGAGAAAGCAGAGAGTAAAAGCCCCCATCAATCCTGGGCACTTTTAGCTGCTTCTAAATAAGACTCAGTATTCATCAGCATGGCTTGCAGCAAGTGTTGCTCTTTTTCTTTTTTTTCTTTTTTCTTTAAAGCACAATGGAAGCTTTTTCTTGCATTAATATTTATATATTTATCGCATAAATAAAATAGTGGAATGGTCTAGGAGGATAACTATAAATAAAACAGTGGCACAGAGGGAAAGTGCCAAAGTGATAGCTCCTAATACCAGTTCTTTAATTAACAGACAAGCCTGCCTACTGCCAACAGAACTGTGAACTTAAGAGGAACAAATTTGCCACATGTCTGCTCCCAAGACATATTTAGATCTAGTGAGCAAATATGACAATTTAAGCCATGTATGATGGACCCCTTCCATTTCCCTCCCTCAGAGGCTAGATTTTCCTTCTGCTTTCCTGTCCCCTCACTGATTTAGCAGCCCTGGTAATGTGTTTTCTTCTCCCCTGAAGAAACTTTGGCTGCCCCACACTGTAATAAGATATATTTTGACTATTTGCTCAGCCCAGGAACCTGAGGGAAGGGATAGGACCACCCTTTAACTTAAGCCCTTAAAAATGGCACTTGAGACACTTTAAAATTTAAAAATACTGAAAGGTTTTATTTAACACTGAGGGGAAAGGTCAGGTGAAACCAGGGGTTGAAATTACTGAGGTTAAAAACTAGTACAAGAACAGACTTTTGATCTTATATATCAGGATAATGAGAGGTTCTTAATTTATTCACAGTTTCTTAGATCTTTGTATTGAGAGGCTTTTATTCCAGTGTTATCCCAAACATTCTAATTTACTTTATTTGACTAATCGCTGACTCTTTTAGTGCGCAGAAGGCTGGTACCCTCTTCCTAGTGCCCAGAACCCTTCTCTTGGAACACCAATACTCTTCTTGATTTATTCACTTACTTTTAAGGTCTCTACGGGCAGTTCCTAATCACACCAAAACAGGAATCTCTGTACTCCTCAGAGATAACTTTCCCTGTTTGACTGGGTAGGGAATCTTGTTCTCTCTCTAGAAGATCTATCCCTTTTCCTTTGGCCTGAATACCCAAACTTCCTTGCCAAACTCCGCCCCCAGTTCTCTGTCTGTGTTCAAATTGCTCTCAGCTAATGCTGAATTCAGACTGCATTTAGTCAAGACTGAAATCCAACTCTGTCAGCTATTCACAGATGGTCTCAGTACATGTCTCTTCTCAGTTAAGGCAGGAATCTGACTGAATCTCCTCAGCATTCAGGTCTCTCAAGGTTTGTTTGTTTTTTGCTCAGCTGATGCTAACCAATCAGATTGCTTAGAGCAGCCTGTCAGTCAAGGCTCTCTGGCTGGGAAAGAAGAATTAACCCTTCACAGTCCTTTAGTTGTTGGTACAGCATTTCTAAGCCTCTTAAAAGTGCAGTCCATAACACCACGGTGTGGTTTTCTTTTGTTTTTCAGAATTCTTCTCAGCCTTCCAAGGAATATGAAAAGACCTACACTGGAGAGACAGAGCATCTGATTTATGTGCACAAGCTTGAGGAATCCAATCACTGAGACTGCCAGCTAAAGGATCTCAGGGTAGGACCCTGAGGGTAGGACCCTGAGGGTAGGACCGAAATATCTAAGAATATTAGTGTCAGTCAGGAGCCAATTTTGACTGAAAATTGCCCATCTACTGCCCCATATAAAGTAGCCCATACATCTGTTCCATTTTTGACCAAGCAAATAGTGACAAATCAATTGGTGTAATAGGAGTTGAGGGAGTGGGATTAGTCCCTTTCAAATAAAAAGTTTGGGTCCTACCAGCTTTTCCACTATTACAAGAGGGAGAAGGTGCAATCTCACCAGCTTCCCCCTTCCACTACAGCACCACCTTACATGGCTTTTTATCCATATCCATTCCTAGTATCACCTTTTCAGAAGTCAAAAGGGGCTGGTCCTCTCTTTTTCAACATCAGAAAAACTGACAAGATCCAACATGTGGAATCTTAATGTAACATGTTTTGTTTTAAAATGATTATTCTGTACCCTGCTCTCAAGGGGGAATATATGGATATTTTAGAATAAAAATAATAATAATTCAGACTTGGGAAAACTAATTTTTGGCTATGGCCCTGGTCCTATCAGTATCACATTGGTTTTGTGTGCAAACGCACCACAGCCTAAACACAGGGTGCTTCTGGTGTCCTGTTCTAGTGTTATCCAACTTCCTGGATACAGTACAATATGGAACCGCTACCACTGTACCATTCCATTACCATCAAACTTTGGATCACCTCTGTTCATACCTGCATTGGTGTGTGTGTGTTAGTTAGAAAACCAGTGTCCCAATTCTTTAGTTTAGTTTAAGGATAGGCATAGGGGACAGGGCAGCCATGGTTCTTATGAAAGAGTAGGCTGCATTTGGAGGCCAACTTCTGTGAGTGGAGAGCCATGGAGTAGGAACAAGGTAGGCATGACAGATTTCCGTATGTGGGTTGCTGAAGGCTACTAAATTATGCAGTTCAGACTACCCTCATTATCCATTGCCCTGCCAGGGGTCTGGGAGTGTACTCCTTCCCCTTCCCTCCTGTGCTCACACAGCATGGGGCTGTGGTTTAGCTATCAGCATGCACTTCCCAACATTTATGTGGGAGGAGAAACTGATGGCCATTAACAGTGAGAACTGTATGTTATACTTTTCCTTCTTCAGACGGTGAGACCTAAAAGTAAACCTGGGAATACCAGTGCTAGGAGGCAACCCCAGAGGAAAAACCTTGGCCTCTATGCCCTGTTCGTTGGCTCTCTGATCCAACAGGGCTGTTCAAAGTAAAAAATACATGAAAAAAATAGCACATTCTCAGGTCAAACTTAGATACCTTAAGGGAGTGCATGCCAAAACTCAGGGCCTGATTACAGCAAATGCCCAGTTGTCTATTTAGAGATACTATTTCCAAACAACAGGTGGTGTCTGAATCTAGGGGGAGAAAGACAGTTAGGGAAAACCGTAAGACCTTCTCCTTTTGTCAGTGATTTGTGAGTTCCTTTCTAATTCTCCATGGTAGCCTGTTAACATGAATGGCAATTGTAATAGTATTTTTTGCAATCATTCATGTAGAAAGAGATTACTATCATATTTTCCCCAGACCAAGAAAAAGAACTGTCATGTTACGGTAGATATGGGGCATATTCAGAATGTTTATCTGGAAGCGAACATACCTACAGCCAACAATCAATCCTCTGAGCTTTCCAGTCTGCTAGTTCTTCGGGGCTTATAAAGAGGGGGGAAACCCTTCTATTAGAGCTTTATAAGCATTCCTCTCTTTTTTTTTGCTTCACTCTGCTCTGTTCCCAAGTCAAACATTACTCTTGAGCTGACAAGAGATGACAGGTATCCACTTACAAGTCAATTGAATCACAAAATAGTGTACTTTAGAGCCATAATGATTCAAAACAATGGTCAGCCTTCACCATAATTTAGTATATGGACATTCCACGATCCTACCTGCCTTTGGAGTTAACATGTCCTTTTGCGTCCCTTAGAGGACACAATGATGTAATTTGATAAGCCGTATTGTTTTCCCTGAAAAACAGGAAAACTTACAGTATCGTATATCTCAGTTGAAGCTTGATTACCTTCTGCCTAAAATGGGCTTTCCATTTTTTCTTAAGTGCCAGTGATTATCTACATACATTTTATTTAAACATTAGCTATATACTATTAAAGGAGCTGCGGTGGCTCAAGTGGTTAAGACACTGAACTGCAGGCTGTGGAAGGTCAGTAGTCTTGCAGTTCGAGACCCGGGTGCCGCATGATGGAGTGAGCTCCCATCTCTAGTTCCAGCTCCTGCCAACCTAGCAGTTCGAAAGCAAGAAATTGCAAGTAGATAAACAGGTACCACTTCGGTGGGAAGGTAACAGCGTTCCGTGCGCCTTGGTGTTTAGTCATGCCGGCCACATGACCACGGAAACGTCTTCGGACAGCACTGGCTCTTCGGCTTTGGAACGGAGATGAGCACCGCAACCCTAGAGTTGGATTCAACTGGCTTTCAAGCAAGGGAACCTTTACCTTTACTATATACTATTAGGATGCCAGGAATTAGGTCTCTCTCTCTCTCTCTCTCTCTCTCTCTCTCTTTTTATATATATGAGAGAGACAGAGAGAGAGACAGAGAGAGACAGAGAGAGACATTGGTACTTACTCCCAAGCATGTGTGGCTAAGATTGCACTTTTATAGCACAACCCAAGCCATGTTTACTCAGAAATATGTCTCACTGAATTCAGTTGAGCTTAGTCACTATTAAGTTTGTGTAGGATTGCAATAAGTGTGCATAAAACTGCAGCCATAATGACCATCATTGAATTTTTTACTTAAAATACTTATAACCTGCTTTTCCCCAAATGCGGGCTGAAGGTAGCTAACAAATCAATTCAGTGAAACAGTGATGACAAACAAAAACAACCCCACCCAGGACACCAGTCACCTCCCAAACATCATTAACAATCTTAAAAAACCCTCAAAACAACAAAAAAACCTTGATTCCCCCCCCCATAAACATCTCAAGAGAAGAAGCCTTCCTCACATCCTTGAGTAACCCATGACAGTGAAATTGAGGGTTCTGGCAGTGGGGCAGTGGACAGAGTTGTTATCTCTGATTCTTCATCCTTTTCTACACTGGTGCTTCCTTCTGTAAGAATGTGTGAAGGGCAACAGAATCTCTAAATGCCTGGGATTTTCAAAGAACAAATTCGATTCATATGGCATGTTCCACTACATCAGAGTGGGAAAGACTTCTCTAAAAATCCCAGCCTCACTGTGACTGGTGGTGTGTTTTCTCCTTGCCATTTTTGCACTAGTAAAAAAATTACAGATCAGATCATACTGATCACTTGTATGAAACTGCCTGCAAGTACAGCCCTTCTCAATACATCAGAGATAGAGCTAGCAACTTTTAGAGATGATCTTATGGACACTTTTCATCTCATAAATGACTGTAGTGAAAACAAAGACATTCCTTGCTACGCTGAAATGTTTGAGGAACCTCGGTGGACCTCACCTGAACTGAAAAAAACATTCAATTGAACACAGAGCAAGGAGTTACCATTAATTAGAATATGGATCTGCTCTTTTTTCTTGTTGAAAAACCACCAATATGTGTAGTCAAATATAATGGGAGCAAAGGTTACATACAATTTTTTTTCACTCAGTCATACCTAATTCCCTTTTTTACTCCAGTCCCCATCTCATATGGCTATTGTCTGTGCAGGTCTTATGCACATACTTTTTAGTTAAAGGAGACCCTTCTCCCGTTTTCACCACTGGAAGAGCTGGTTGGATTGAACCCAATATGTGGTCCTACACAATAACACCTGCAGCATCTGCCCCCTCCCTGTATTAAGGTAGCATGAAGCTCTAGAGGCCTCTTGTGTTAGTGTAGAAGGTGCTGGGATGTGCTCTAAGTTCCTGCGCTCTGCCGCTACCTTGCTCTCTCAGTGGGCAATATAGGTGGCAATGGCTGCAGATCAATCTCTGCAGCCATTGGGTATTGTCACAAGATCCAGATGACTATCCCTCGCTCTCACTGTTTCCCCAAGCCCTGCTGAAGCAGCCACTCTGGAGCCACATCTCCCCTGGGTAGCGGGGGCCTCAGACACCTAAGCAGGGGAGGGGGTTACCTTGTTGCATGCAGCACCTGCGGAGGGTGGGAGAGGCCGCCGTGAGACGTCTTTGGCTGGGGGTTCTGCTGGTGGCTGTTCTTCCATGACCCCTCGCCCCCAGGTAAGCAGTGGGGGACCCCGGAGGGGATCTTTGGGTGGCAGCAGGAGGCCCCATGGTGTGGGGGCTGGGGATGCCACACAGGTGGGACAGGTATCAAGAGTACTTCTCCAACCTCATTTATTATTTTTTTGTTTTGTGGGCCAAAAATGCCAGAGATTGACCTCACCCATTCTCTTATATAATGCACAATGTTTCCATCATCCACTCCTTTCTCAAAACTCTTGAGTCAGTGCCTTTATTTGTTGGCAGAGTTTAAACATGCAGAGGAATGGAGCACCAACGAAATTAGGGAGGGGATCTACAAACTATAGGAGAAAGGAAAGAAAACCCACTAAAACCCTCAGAGTTGGAGGTCATATACTGCTTATAAAAGTATTAGCTTAACAATATAAAAATTGCTTTTCTTAACATTGAGAGTGGTCAATCATCATCACCAATTGTGTTAACAAACCATCAAATCTGACTATATAAAGAGCATTCCAGGAGAATCGCTAACTGACTTAAACACAAATTTCAGAGAACAGTGGCATCTCATTTTACAATTGTTTTTCCCTCCTTCATTTAAAGCAAATTAATAATTAAATTTCCCTCAGTAGTTGTAACACAGTCAGTTTCTCTTCCCATGCTGTAATCTTCTTTCTTCTTAAACATTTTCCCTGTGGCCTTATCTTGCTGAAACTGGAACTGGTCATCTCAAAACAAAGTCCCTTTTTCTTTTTCAAGGACTGTTATCTGCTTGAATTCCTGCCTTCACTCTTAGAGATCATTCCATTTGTTACTTTTGGAAGCCAAACTTACAGAGAGTCTATCTGCCCTTTTGCCTGTCAGACTTATTTTGGATATATCCATGGCATACCCCTTCGCTTTCAGCTTTGCTTAAACATCTGGGTACAGGCCCCACCACTTGAATCTACTCATTAGATTCCCCTCTTGAATATTGGAAGTCCCTGTGATCAAAGGCTAGTCGCTTCTCCAATGTTAATACAGTCCCTTGAAAATAACAGCCAATATATAGCACAGTTCTTGTGAAGTACCTCATTTTTGCCAGCAGGGGGCAAACACTTAGCATCCAGCCTGAAAGAGTCTATGGTTACTTCTGGTCACATGGGCCAGTTGCTCTTCCACTTCCTTAAGAAAGCTTGGAACTCACTTGCCATTTAAAAACTTTTTTACTTTTTAGAGAATTTGCCAAAGTCCCGAAAACTTGCCCAAACGCTTATTTAGCTCCTGGAGTCTCTCTAATTCAGCCTATTGCTGCTTAAAACTCTGTCCCCACTACAAAGGCTTTTCTTTAATTGCTTATTTGTTCTTTCTGGGGGAGAGTCCCCTCCCCCCCTCGCTTTTAGTAAAAGGGGATTCGCTCATTCTCTGGTGTTCTCACTTTAACAGACTCACTCTTCAACGTCTGATCACTTGGATCTCGCCAGGTAATGATTTCAATGCTGTACCTCCAAGCGCTTGTCCCAGTGTGTGTAGCTTAGTCCCATTCGGGAGCATAGCGCAGAGACCTTCAGGGCAAAGGGAAGCCTCAATCTGCCAGCAGCATGCCAGCAGCGAGGCAACCATCAGCACCTCATGGCAAGGGACCCATTGCAAGAGTCCCAGGGGGGGGCGTGAACATTCACACCCCCTCTCATTGCGCTGGTCCGCGGATCACCCCCCAGGAGCTCCCTGGGGATGTGGCCACCATCAGCCTGCCAAAACCAGAAGTCCAGAAGAAATACATTCTAATAGAACAGAGGAGAGGGAGAGAGGCTTAAATAACTGACTAACTGCTGTGAGAGACAGGAACGAAGGGGTAAGGCTCAGTTGAAGCAGGAAGTCTCTAAAGAGCCAATCAGGAGACAGGAGGACATAATTTGAAATTTGTGGGAAGTCCCTAATCTAGCTGTACTAACTAGCAGTCTTCAGCTGTCCCCTATAGGTTGTTCTTCTTCAAGTTGATGCGCTTCAAGTTGATGTGATAGGCCTTGTATATTCCAATATTATTTATACAACTGTGACTT
Organism: Gekko japonicus; assembly: GCF_001447785.1. Classification (NCBI taxonomy): domain Eukaryota; kingdom Metazoa; phylum Chordata; class Lepidosauria; order Squamata; family Gekkonidae; genus Gekko; species Gekko japonicus. The sequence continues at coordinate 94,379 of NW_015171535.1, read as the reverse complement.
CACCTACCAGAGATAATAACAGTCATGTTACACATTAACAACAATTAGCAATGGGTAAACTTTCTCAGCCTCAGTTGAAATGGGTCTGCTTAAAACAAACTAATTTAACTTGATTTACATATGTCCAAGTTAGTTCATTTTAACCCAGATTTCCTAAGAAACTACATTTACCAGGAGTTTTGGTGCCATCTCTGCTACATTCACCACGAGCTGTAGTGCTGAATAAGGTTGGGGCCTGGGCTAAGATAATTTTCAATTTCACTAAGAATAAAGGGTTAGTGATGAATGCTTTCTGAGAATCTGCTGCTGTCTACAGAAAAGCTGCCTTCAGCACATAATTGGATGAAAGGAGACAGTGAAGTGTTACCGCAAGTGGCCTGTCTCGATATTGGGGGAAATTAGCTATGAGACAGAGGAGGCCAAAAGGGTACAAGGGATCGCACACCTATATATAAAAAGGTCCACTTCAGTATGAAGACTCCGGATTTAAAGAGTGTTCAATAGTTTTTAAAGAATATCCCTGCATACAATCACACTAAGCAATCAAAATATACACACCTTCCAGAACTAAGAAATAAAGAAGTGATGATAGAGATGCTTAAGGAGCAGTTTTAGAGGTTATACTACCTGCCCAGATGTGCAGATGTCCGTGCAGAAGAAAGTGCAAATGGCCAGCACTTCACACAGAGAAAAAGGAGACCCAAAGTAGAGGCTTTGGGGGTGTACCCTATAGTAGGCGCCATCAGAGTACACACTGAGGTGGGGCTTGCCCTCTATTTTTATAGGAATTTGAGGGGTGGTCTCCCGGGCCGGGCCTTGATGCGATTAATGACTGTTAATGGTCTTACTGGGGCAGACTGAATGGGCTTGATGACTATGGATGGTCCTACTAAGGTAGGTTGTATGGGTTCCCAGGCTTAGACAAAAGAGGGAAATGGGTCTCTGATAGGTGTCAGGAAGAATCATTGATGATGTAATCAGTTTGATTAATTTACCTCGGTATCTTGTTGGAGGGGGCAGGATGAGCAGGTGTGGAGACAAAAGTTTTCCACATAGGCATAAATATCACACAAAGAGGGTTACGTGAGGGTATGGAGACAGAGAAGGTTTTGCTGGATGTCTGCTGAATGGCTTTGGAAATGCAGATACCTACCTGAAGGAACTCACGGTCATTTCATATGCATACCTTTTGCTGGGTGGAGGGGGGGGGATTGGAGATTGCCCTTGAGGATGCCTTGTGTAAGCTTAGACTGGAACCCTTTGCTGAGCTATGGCTAGTTCTTTGGCACAAGTCAAGAGTGTCATCTTTGGCCTGGTTCTGTGGATTTCTGGTTCAGGTGAAGTGCCCCACTGTTGGGGCTACCCCATGAGTAAGACAGCACCTCTGAGCTACAAAAGACACACAATCTTATTTTGTATTCTTTCTGAGGGAAGACTTTCTGGAAATAATGCAGCTCACATAATTCATCAGAGCATTACAAGCTGGCAAAACTCCTAAAAATTAGACAGTTTTGATGCCATTTGCAATATCAACCTTTGATTCTTTCTGAGATGATCTCCATGCTTTGAACATGCCTTAGGATCACTCCTAATCATGTAAACAACTTGTCACAACTCTACAGAATAGGTTTAAGGGGCTTCAGCCTTCTATCCATCTCAAAAGCCTGCTGATGAGTGATTTTGAATGGACTGTGTTTCCCTGACATGAACTTCAGCTTCGCTAAGGCAAAGTAAATGTCATAACATATTCTGTTCTACAGCAGCCATTGGCAAATAACTGGCATCTGTTTTTTGTTGTCTTGGTGCAGTTGTGCTTTTCAAAACAGAAGCTTCCATTTTCTCAATTATTTCCTTGTTAATTCAGGTCCTGTGGGGAATCAAAGAAGTTCTTAAAGGGGAAAAAAATGAAAACACATTGTGGCTAAGATTGCAGGAGGCATAAATTCTACCTTGCTCTGATTTGGATATTTTCCATAAGAAGTCCTGCATAATATCCCATAAGAGTGGCTGCCTTAACATTTTTGTGGTGGGATTCATCCATGCAATGGAATTGTTTTTTTAATTCCATTCTTTGGGACTAGAAGGTCTGGGGAATAAACATCATTTTAGAAAGGCCTCCCTTGCCAATCATTGAAAATGTCTAGGAACTGACTTACTGCTCGTGAACATGTCCCTACCCAGGTTTGCATTTCTCTCAAATGACCAGGCAATGGATTGATAACCTGGCTTTTATTTTACACCCAAAGTGACAGACTTAGTTCTGAATGATATTGTACCCTCTGATGGTGATGAACAATTGGGGAAAGGGTAGTGAATTTTTTTTTCTTCCTCTCTATCCCAAGTGCCTACTTCTGGAGCCAGAAGACTGCCTGTTGGCACCGTGTCACCATATCTTGGCCAAATATTTAGAGCTAAGTTGAACTGGAAGAAATTTGATCAGGGTATTTTAACTTCCTTTCAAGATATCCTCATACTGAAGGATGGAATTTTGGGGTGCTCAATGTAACGTATGTTTTCTCTTCTTTCCATTTTCAAGTAAGATAATTTACAGAAGTCTATTTAATAATAAGGGAATGCAATTTACAAAGTCCTTGTGTTACCCACCAATTAACACAAGGACTTTGTTACGTGTAACAAATTTAGAATCCAGTGACACCTTTAAGAGCAGCAAAGGTTTATTCAAGGTTTGAGCTTTCGTGTGCACACTCTCAGTTGGTGAAAGACATGCTCTGCCACAAATACAACTAGGCCATTTCAAGAAATCCACAAGCCATGAACATGATCATTAGGGGGAACTGCCACTCCATTTAGAACAAGCTAAACACCACCTGTTTACCCCATTGATCCTCTCAGTGTCTTATCTGGAGTGAGCATTGTTAGCCTTCAATCAAGCACATTGTCAATAGAGACGTAACACTTGTGTACAAAGCTGTTTTCTTTTTGTAGTCAAATGTTCTTATTCCATTTATCTTACTTACATCCTCAAAACCTACACATACTATAGACTACTCATGGAAAGCTGTCAATAAAAGGCCACCTGTTGCATACTGGGTTCAATGCATAGAGAAGACAGACGCTCAGTGATTAGCAGCTCATAGTTTACTGGTACACAACACAACACACTATACTGGCCAGAGCGGTCAACTATATACAGTCCCGGGGGCACACCCACCAGTCCCATTGGAAGGTTTGAACTTCTTGCCACAGTTCTGATAGGTGCTAACTGGAAGGCTCAGGTTCCTAGTCCCGATTGTTCTTACGGAGCCAAGCTCGGGTTGCATACCCCTGGCGCCTAGTGGCAGTCAGCAGACATAACACCACCCATCTAGCTAGTATTGTTCAGGAAGGAAAGACAGGTCCCAGAGCATGGTCCAGGGAAGGAGCAGCTGAAATGGAAGAGAAAGCATGGCCTTAGCTTATGGCTGCCTAAATCCTCATTGCAAGGCAATCAATTTTGAGACTGTGTTTAGAAATTTAGCCATGTGGAAGAAGAAATGATGCATATTATCACATCTTCAATGTGAGCAGGGCACATGTTCATGAGAAGATAGTGACTCAATCTGATCTGGACTGGCACAAGTGTACTCAATCACATTTTGCAGACCCTAGAACAGCAGTTGTGATTATGCCTGTACCCAGGGGTCGTTTCGTAGAAAAAGAGCTAGGGGAACTCATTAGCATAACTCATTAGCATATGCCACACACCCTGACATCACCGGAAGTGTGTCATAAGGCCACACCCCCTGACATCACCAGAAGTGTGTCATAAGTCGAAATAAAAAAGTAAAAAAATAAATAAGGCCACACACCCCCCCCCCAACGGTCCCAGCCGCCGCCGCTGGCCTTGCAGCTCCACTGCCGAGCCCCATGAGGGGCCCAGCGGTGGACCTGCAAAGCCGGCGGGAGTGCAAGGCCCTCCCTGGCAGGCAGGGTTGGGGAGAGGCAGGGGGGAAGCAACTTACCCTCCCTCTTCTCCTGCCTCCTCCTGGGTGAATGAGGGCCGGAAGCAGGGCGGCCGGAAGCAGGGGGCGGGGCTTCGTCATGTGCCCCGCCCCCGTACCTCACCTGGGGGAACTGCAATCCCCCGCGATCCCCCCTGAAATGACCTCTGTCTGTACCAGAGGTGGTTAAACAGTTCTAGGTAGGAGATCCAGATTTGTAGCAGTTTCTCCCTAGTAGCGGTAATTCTCATGCAACAGCCCCTATCTGGTTTGCGTTATTTAGAACGGAGGTGCAGTGAGATCCTGATGAAGGTATAAGGAGATCTCCCCACACAGGAGATCCTGATACTTTGCAAGTTTTGGTAATCAACTTGTCACAAAAAGGAGATACTTACCAAGTAGAAGATTCTGACATGTAGCAAAACTGTTAGTCTGGTGTCTTATCCACTTTTTAGTTGCAATTTATGAGCTCTGTGCTATATTCAGGGCCAACCCAAAGTTTTTGGGGTGCCCTAGGTGAACTATGATTTTGGTACCACCTACTCAACAGAGAGAAAAGTGAGATGTCTAGACAAATCTTTTATTTACTGGGCATTCAAAATGAACAATGTAACTCTTCCACTGTGACATTGTGGTGACCGGTTGTGAAGTCTTCGCTATGTCCTCCCATAAGATGTTCAAGATCAAATGGTTTCTTGCTAAGAAGCAGGAACAGAACCGGCCCTTCCCACAATGGATCTGTATGAAAACTGGCAATAAGATCAGATAGCACTCCAAAAGGAGGCACTATGAAGAAAGGTTAAAGTGCTTTGGGCTCTTTAGCTTGTAGAAATGACGGCTGAGGAGTGACATGATCAAGGTTTATAAGATTATGCATGGGATAGAGCAGGTATCCTAAAAGAATCCTAAAAGAAATCAACTCTGACTGTTCCCTGGAAGGCCAGATAATGAAACTGAAGCTCAAATACTTTGCCCACCAAATGAGAAGGGAGCACTCACTGGAGAAGACCCTGATGCTGGGAAAGATTGAAGGTCAAAGAAGACGGGGACGGCAAAGGATGAGATGGTTAGACAGTGTCATAGATGCAACGAACATGAATTTATTTATTTATTCATGAACATGAAATTGAGCAAACTTCAGAGGACGGCAGAAGATAGGAATGCCTGGCGTGATCTGGTCCATGGGGTCGCGAAGAGTCAGACTCAACTGTGCGACTGAACAACAACAAGAGCAGGTAGAGAAAGTAGTATTTTTCTCCCTTTCTCACAATACAAGAACGCATGGGTCATTGAGTACAAGAAATTGCTGAGCAGTCAGGTTAGATCAGATAAAAGGAAGTACTTCTTCACTCAAAGAGTGATTAACACATGGAATTCACTGCCACAGGAGGTGATGGTGGCTACAAGCATGGAGGGCTTCAAGAGGGAATTGGATAAACATATGGAGCAGAGGTCCATCAGTGGCTATTAGCCACAAGGTATAGATAGGAACTCTGGGGCAAGTGATGCTCTGTATTCTTGGTGCTTGGGGGGGGCAACAGTGGGAGAGCTTCTAGTGTCCTGGCCCCACTGATGGACCTGATGGGTCATTGGCCTGATCCAACATTGGCTTCTCTTATGTTCTTATGTTCACTGGAGAAGGACCAAGCTAGGCCTGTAGACAGAAGCTGCTCCAACCCTTGTGGCACATCTTGTTCTGCATCGAGACCTCAAATGGCCCTTTGCTACCAACCTGCCACAGCGCTATTTTCAAAGCTGACTCACATTATGCATATTTTCTTTTATAAACCTTTATTTTCAGAAAGGGTTTTTTGAAAAAATTAAAACCGAATAATGGGGGGGAAATGAACAACGTAAAAATAAAAATAGATAATCTCTTCAAAAACCCTCCATGCTTCATCATGGCAGCTATAGAAACCCAGAGTCAACAAGTAATAGAAATGCTGGAAGTCAGTTAATGTCAAGCTTCTCTTCAAGCCAGTGGTAGCCGCTCGTGTTGTCTTTTTGGTGTCTCAAAATCTGTCATTCTAGGCAATTGCCTAGGTTTGCCCAGTGGTTGGGACAGCTCTGGCCATATTCAGTTTTATTCCAGCTGTTGGTAGCTTGACACAGGAGTCATGCAATCCACCCAAGCAACACTATTTGGAAAATTTTGTTCAAAAAAGGATTTGCTTCTAGGTGTTAATGCTGCATTTTGTAAAGCTGAAGAGCCATCCAAATGTTGTAATGGCTTCATTTTAATTCAACACTGGCTGTGCCTTGACCCCAGAAGAACACTTTCTGAAACAAATCCTAAGATTTGTTCATCCACAGAGTGTAGTTTACTGCTGTATTTAATTAAACATTAAATGAAAGCTCAATTAATTAGGATCTGTGTTTGTTTATGAAGCAAAAAAGTCCCCTTGATACTTATTAGAAATATATCAGAATCTGTTTCTAATGTTGAAGATCAGAGAAAAATGCCTTTATGGCTGACTTCAGGAATTCTTTTGGCGGAGCATGAGGCCATTAATAGTCATTAGCACACTTTCAAATGTATTGCCAGAGTGGTAATAAAATCAACACCTCCTCGTTTTCATATTGAATCACCGCCAGAGTGCATTTGGTCTTGTCACTACATAGCAATGCATGTGATACTTAAGATATCAACAGAAACACTGAATAAAAACATAATTTCTTTATCAAGCCGAGCCATGTTGCGATTTGATAAGGAACCAACTTTATTATTCAGATGGTAAGCAAAATGGCATAATTAAAAATGGGGGACAGATGACAGCCTCTCCGCTTTCAAGCCCAAAAGATTTTCTTCAATTATAAGAGCATCTTTGATTGGGCAGAACAGGGAAAGTAACTATAGCCCTGAGGTCTAGCTTTTCCTGTGGATATCATGCTAATGTCCTGGCCCTCTGTTATCTAGATCAGGCATGGCCATGTTCTGTATTCTCTGGGATTACTCAGTTCTCCAGAGAGTAGTCTGAGGGATGCACAAATCCATCTCTCCATTGGTGATACTCTGTAGTAAATGTAGGCACTACCAGGATGGCTTGTGCTTACAGGTATGCTCATGAAAGCCAATGCCACAATAAATTTAGGGTGCCAAAAGACCCTCTATCATTTTGATACCAGCAGCTAACTAACAAGGGTATGTCTCTTGAATTTATCAGTGAGACGTATAACAGCATGGAATATCTTTCTTGCCCCTTCTGGAACCAAACATTTTCTTACAAGTGAAATTGCCTGCCAGCATTTCTCCATACCTTCATTAAAATCTAGTGGGGTTGTTAGGAGGCCAATGAAATAGATCCAGAGGCCAAATCTGACTACTGCCAGTTGTCCATCCCCATGTTGTTACCACAACTACTTGTTTCTTGGCCTAGTCTCCTGCAGCCTCCCTTCCCTTAAGAATACCCCTGTTGGATCTTTCTGTTTCATGACTACTTTCCCCAACCTAATTCTTTTTGCATCTGTGTCTTTTCAGTGAGCGCCCCACCCTGTCTGCAAGGTGCTAACATTTCTTTCTTCATAAGCCATAACCTACCACAATGCACAACAATATTCTGCTACCAAAAGAATGGGGAATTTGGGAGTGATTTGTGCACACTGCAATCATGACTGATTTTCCTTTTTTGTAACGAGCTGGAATACAATTTGCTTATAAAGTTCATTTTTGCTTTTCTTTTGCCTATCACAAATAAATGTTAGAAATGCTAACATAAAGCAAGGACGGAATGAAAAAACTCATATATCAAGCACACAATGTTTAAATCTGACCTAAGCACACACCACTGCCTGTTAGTTTAATTGAAGCTACACAAACATGCTTAAGAGTTACTGACCTTTGCTCTCCATTTCAACTGACTCTTTGATTATGATCCCACTTTTGCCTCTTATCAAGTGTTTGTCTCTTTACGAACTCTCTGATTGCCTGATTTCTCCCCCCCACCTCCCTTTTTTTCCTTGTCTCTCTTTATTATCTGATATAGCTTCTTCTTAAGTCCCTGACATTTCGAGTGAGGGTCACTGTATTTATGCAGTGCCAATATCTTGAGAATATATTCATATGTGTTGAGTATGCTCTTCACCATTGTTCTGCAAATTAGGTGACATGAAACCAAATAGTGATAATGTGCTGTTATGATTAAGGTTAATAAGTTTCTGATTATCTCCATAGAATACAATTGCAGACACATTATTTAAGTGGTTTTGGCTGTGTTAAACTAAATGATGAAGAAACCTTACTTGTTTGTGTTGATAAAAAGCTTGTAATGTGTCGCATAAATATTAAGCACTGCAAACATGACTTGTGTTATTTTCCTGCTGGAGTGCAGGAAGGATAGACTTGACAACTCTGGAGATCCTCCATTGACTCTTGGCTCTAGACAACAACCCCAAACCTCATTAATGTGGTTAGTATTGTGGGACGGTGCCCTGGGATCAGGTTGCTCCAATCTGTGACCTTGGTCAAGAGGCTCTACAAGGATGCTGTGGGTTATGCGGAAGACATGTTCAAGCTGTACTGTCCAGGTGATTGTTCTTAGCGACATGGGAGACAAGGGTTGACCCCAAATCTCTCATCTGGTCTTTTCTGAGTCCCATCTACATCTCAGTTGATTTATAAGCCATGCTCTGTGTTAATTAGAATTAGAATTAGTGGTAGCCTTGCTCATCAATGCAGTGAGCTAATGGACTGGATCCAAAGAACAATGAGTAGTTCTCTAGTCACAGAACGATTTTTCTGTCTCCTTCTATAGAGCCCTGTACTAACCCAAAAAGTTTCTCCCAAGAGCTGGAGGGCCCTCAAACATTGTAGAATGTAGCATGGGGGCTGAAGATCTCAGAACCAGAGAATCACAGAGCTCAATGCAGGATCAGCCTAAAGCATCCCTGACAAGTGTTTGTCCAGCTGTTACTTAAAGACTGCCAGTGAGGGGGAGCTCACCACCTGCCTAGGAAGCTGATTCCACTGCTGAATAACTCTTATTGTAAAAAAGTTTTCCCTAATATCCAGCTGGTACCTTCTCACCCTTAATTTAAACCCATTATTGCGAGTCCTATCCAGACTGCTACCAACAGGAACAGCTCCCTGCCCTCCTCTAAGTGACAGCCTCTCAAATACTTAAAGAGTGCAATCATGTCCCCCCCTAATCTCCTCTTCTCATCAAGTGGGAAGACCATGGAAATTCCTCCCGCCATAATTGCCTTCCATTCATGAAAGTGTGCCTTTTGGTCCAGCCTAATGTGCTTTAGATAGTAAAGAACAAAACGAAGTTCAACTCTGAGAAAAGAGAGGGCTTTCCCTCTGCTCCAGTTCAGTTAAATTCATTTTAAAAGGCCTCATAGTAAGAGTTTCATGTAGCTTATATTTCCCTTAATTGTCATATACAGTTGGTAACTAATACACTTGTCTGCTTCTTAGCTATTAGTGTGAGTGTTTTGTTCTTATTACCAAACAACTTAACCTCTTCCACTTATTCTTGGTTTGCACGTCTATATAGATTCTTAGCTTCCAAGTCTGGGTAAAATGAGCAGAAAGTCACTGAAACAAAATACCCAAAGAGGAGACTGATCCTTAGCTCATATGTGAGAAAATCTCTTGGCATACAGGAGAACATAGACCACTTGTCAACATTATAATATCCTGAGAATAAACCCAAACAGCCTCTATACAAGTGCAGCGGGACAGATGTTTTCATAAACTCTCCTCCCTCCCTTTTGCTAATTGAAGCAGGAAAGTGAATATCTCCCTGAAGTAAGCGGAATGACAAAGTTAGAATTCAGAATTGCATCAGTTAGGGACAAAAAGGTTTAAATATTTCACTGGATGCCTGGTGAGATACCTAAATACTGGATGTATGATGTTGTATGACTAAAAATCTGGCCAGCTGTTCAGCATTGCAAAGTTCATGTATGTGTGAGTGAGCACTCCTGAAAACATGCCTGTTTTTACTTTTGTGAGTCTTACAGATGGAGGCACACAGCTTTAGGAACACAAGCATGATCTTATTTTGGCCTTGATCTTCAGTTCTCTGTGAATAGACATGTTCAGCTTGGCACTTGTGTTCATGAATAATAGAGGCAATCCTAATTAAACCTCAGAGAAATGTAGAATGCTGTGAAGTCCCACAATGTTATATATATATTCAATAGCATGCTCCTTTCCTGTTCAGAGTAAGGTGTGTGTGTGTGCGTGAAGGAGGAGGAGGAGACATGGATGAGAAAGGGAGCTGGTGCTGTCGTTTCCCCAACCAGAGCAAAGGTGTGTGCATCACAGTTCCCTCTAAGCTGTGCTAGGGGGTGCTGGCACAGAACATTTCAGGGTCTAGCTCAGAGGACTTCTGCTCTGCTCACAAGCAAGCTTCCATAGGAAACAATCGAGGATGGGGGCTCCTCCTTCTGGGGCCCATAAAATTGACTATAATGGTCCCCATAGGCTATAATTGAGCCAGAAAAAAACACAGGTTTTTGGGGTTTTTTGCACACCCGTGCATTCCGTGAGCGTTCCGTGCGCCTTGGTGTTTAGTCATGCCAGCCACATGACCACGGAAACGTCTTCGGACAGCGCTGGCTCTTCGGCTTTGAAACGGAGATGAGCACCGCAACCCTAGAGTCGGATTCGACTGGCTTTCGAGCAAGGGAACCTTTACCTTTATTAAGCTTTTCTGTATGATTTGTAAGTTGCCTTGAGTCACGGGGAAAAGTGGGATATAAATATTTGAATAAATAAGTAGTTTGGGCAGGTTGATAACATTTAAGCAACTTCCTGTTTGCTAGGTTAGCCAGGGTGATTGTTCCTCCTCTCTTATACTTGACCTGCAATGCAGTGCTTAGGTGTTAAAAAGACTGTCTAATGTGCTGGAGATGTGGGGCAAGGTCAGGAGATCCTCTTCCTGTCTGCCCACCCATCTATTGGCTTCCTGCTGCCATGACTCTGGTACCACAGCAGCATGGTAAGAGGGACTGGGAAGGAAAGAGATGAGGACGAGCAGGAGGGAATGGAAAGGAAGAGTATTGAAAATGAAGATGCATAACGAATACTATAACAGAATAAATGATGTTTTAAAAATGGAAATAGTTTTTAAAGGTACTTCCTTTGTAACAGAAAGCTGGAGGGCATGTCAAGAATCTATTTCATCTTAAGATGGAACATCTCTGTGAAGGACCTCTGCCTGTTGTCACAAAGGAAAAGAAGGGGGAACGGGCTTGAATGAACACAGGAAGAAAAGATGGGAAGTGGTTGGAAGTGTGAGTGAGCTGTTATTCTGTGGAACGGGATCCCTTAGCACAGCTGCCGGTGTTTTTCATGGCTGAGGTGATACTAGGAGGACCTCGCAGTTTACAGTGTACATGCTTAGCCAGCATATGAGACAACTCTCAAATGGAGCTGGTGCGATTTGTTTACCATCCTGCCAGTTGCTTAGGAAGCTTGGTATTGATGCTTAGTTTATAAATACAAACACATTTAAACAAAAACACGGTGACTTGACCTGACTTGAAATATGTAGATCTCAGAATTTGGTAAGCCTGATAGAAAAGCATGGAGACTTTACTGCCACTGTGTTTTGTGTTTTTTTGGTCTCTCATTTTATCGTTTGCTAGGGGAAATCATCTTTTTTCCTCGCCTCAAGCAGGTGAAGTCTTTTGCTGAGGACTGTTACACTGTGAAGAATCAGAAGTGGTTGCATTATTATTGAGGCAAGATGAATGTAGTGGCACTTCTAATTTATTTAGTATTCAGGATTTTGACTTTAATTAGGATTCTTTTGTCACACCATTCATCAAAAGCACTTGAAAGACATGGAAATTAACACCAAACTTTTCTGTTGCCTCAGGCACGCTTTTAATATTTTTACCCCTTTTAATTTATTGTTGTTCAGTTCAGTGAGACTATTTACTTGTGATGATTCACTTCTTGAATGTATGTGTTTTAATTGAACACATACCCTTTAGAGGTATAATTTTTGCTGGGGTGTCCAACAGGCATCTTTCAGCACCCCCACAAACAGTTCCATTCCTTCTTAATGGTTTGTTAGGGAACAAGGAAAATTGAAAGCAGCTTTTGATAATTTTAATTTGGATGTTTCCCAAGCATTTTCCCAGGCATTTTCCTATCTATACAAATTGAAAATAAAGAGAATGGCTTTTCTATACATAGAGAAAAACCAACATGATACTATTTCCGTAATTTAAAATAACTACATTAATAAAGACATTGAGCATCAAACAAACCTGAAAGATATAGTCTTTGCCATTTCATAGAACAATTTGTCAAGCAAAAAGAAGTTTCATAATTCTAAAATTCAGAGTGACAATAAGCTCTGCTAAAAATAACTTTCATCATGAAGGGGGAGAAATATTTGCCACCTCATCCATTTAGCATCAAAATGCCCTCTAGTCACTGTGACTAAAACGTGTTTGGCCAATTTCTTCTTTTTTCTTTCTTTGGAAGGTTGTGGTTTGCACCTTTTTTTCCATTTTGGGTTGAGCTCAATTAATTTCTTCATTTTAATTAATTATTAAATTGCCTTCTCACCCCCAATTGTTGTATTATCTTTACTTATTGTGAAACATGAAAAATATAATACTGTGAAACTCCTGGAGGGATCAGAAGGTGATTTACCTTCTCTTTCAACAAAGTAATAACTTGTGGGCATCTCTCCTTATATATAATTGAGTAAGAACATTCTATATGAACATTCTAAAATGCCCGCCTTTAGTGTTAGGCCGGAAGAACTGCCACTCAGAAGACGCTGGCTGGGTTGACTGGCTGCTTTGTGCAGTCCCGCCCAGCGTTTCAAGGTCTTTTGCATATGGAAGCTGATTGGACTTCACTGCATTCCACACCTCAAACTCACCCCCCTCCCCACAAGGCAGTTGTAATGTCAGTTGCATATGGAACCTTCAAGGTCTTTTGCATATGGAAGCTGATTGGACTTCACTCCATTCCACACCTCATACTCCCCCCCCCCGCAAGGCAGTTGTTGTAATGTCAGTTGCATATGGGGAATTTTCAGTTGGGAGAGGAGAATGATGTCAGCTGCTCCCTAGGCAGAGGCTGTGTGTGTGTGTGTGTGGGAGGGTTATAAAGACAGACAGGCAGATAAACGTTGGCTGATGGTTGCCAACTCCAGGTTCAAACTCCAGGACATAGGGTTGCCAACTCCAGGTTGGAAACTTCCAGGATAGTTTAGGAATGAAGCCTGCTGAGGGTGGGGTCTGAGGAGGAGGAGGAGGAAGAGAAAGAGGAGGACCTCAGACAGATACAATGCCATACTCCCCACCCTCCAAACAAGCTGTTGCCAGTCTCCAGGTGACAGCTGGAGAGCTCTTAAAGCTCTGGTGCTAATTCAAAGTGCTGCAATTTGTCGACAGAGTAGTGTTTTGGCAAATCTTTAGGAATTGTTTGGTGCATTTACGATGAGGCACCCACCCAGAGCCTCTGGCATTTTCTCACTCTGCTGGCATCAAAACCAATTTAAGGCAAAATAAGAGGCTACTGAGAGGGGAGGAGATAAAGTTGCCAGCTTTAGGTATGGAAAATCCTGGAGATTTGAGGAGTGGAGGCCGGAGAGGGGGACCTCAGACAGGTTACAGTGCCATAGACTCCACCCTCCAACCCAGCTATTTGCTCCTGGGGAACTATTGTTGCCAATCTTGGCCCAGCACCCATCAAACCATTCTCTTCAACCCCCTGCTGTGCAGCTGACTTTCCCCTAGGGTTGCCAATCTCCAGGTGGGACCTGGAGATCTCCCACTGCTACAATTGATCTCCAGATGACAGAGATCAGTTTCCCCTGGAGAAAATGGCTGCTTTGGAGGGTAGACCCTATGACATTATACCTGCTGAGTCCTTCCGCCCCCGCCCCCCCCATGCTGCCCTCTACAGAATCCACCCCCCAAAACTCCAGGTATTTCCCTCCTTATAGCTGGCAACCCTACTTTCCCCTCAGTGCCTGTTGGTAGGCAACTAAGTTTGGTCCAGTCACCTACTTTGGCCTTTGGGAGAAAACATATTGGGGCCAATCCTGATAGGGTTGCCAACTCCCGATGGGAAATTCCTGGAGATTTGAGGGATGGAGCCTGAAGAGGGTGAGGTTTGAGGAGGGGTGGGACCTCAGACAGGTACAATGCCATAGACTCCACCCTCCAAACCACTCAGTCCCTCATGGGGAACCATTGTTGCCAATCTCCAGGTGAGGGCTGGAGACCACTCAAAATTACAATTGCTCTGCAGAAGGGAGGGCGGAAGTCAGCTGAAGTCAAAGGGGCAGATAATGGTAGGTTGATGGTTAGCTGCGAAGGAGATGGGGTTGCCAACTCCAGGCTGGCAAATTCCTGGGGATTTGAGGGGTGGAGCCTGGAGAGGGTGGGGTTTGCGGAGGGGTGGGACATCAGACAGGTAGAATGCCATAGACTCCACCCTCCAAACCAGCCATTTCGTCCTGGATAACAATTGTTGCCAATTTCCAGGTGAGGGCTACAGATCACTCAAAATTACAACTGCTCTTCAGGGAGCAGAGATCAGTTCCTCTGGAGAAAACAGTGGACTCTGCCATTATACCCTGCTGAGGTCACCACAGCAAAATGACACTGTTTGCCCAAAGCCAGAGCACTCCCCCAGAGCCTCTTTCTAGATCTCGTTGTTTTTATTTCCACAACGGGCTTTACTGCTAGTAATATGATATTAAATGATTGACCAAAATTCTGCCTAAAACATTTTTTCAGATGGATCCTATGAATGGTTACTAGGAAGTAAGTCCCACCAAGCTTATTTGGTTTACTACCCAATAAGCCTACTCCTAAATAATAAGAATGCAAATGAGGTACTGAGAAAGCACACTCAAATGGAAATCTGGGTGAGCATCAGGAAGCACACAGTGTTTTGGATCCAGAGCAATTTGTCTTTTGCTTCCTAGCAATCCTAAATTAGCCCAAAGACTTCTAGCTGTAATTTGGTTTATTTTCATGGTGTTGCATATCAAAATACCATAAAGCTGCAGGGTGGAAAGGTCCAGATGAGCTGCTGCAGGAGATCAATATTCTAGGTACTGTGCAATGTTATAGCTTGCAATTCTGCAGCAGTAGAATGACCTGCAAGCCTGACTCCATCCAGATGAGTAGTCATGTAGTCTGTAGCAGCACAACAAATACAGAACTCATGGCAACTTAAAAATGAACAAAAATTGATTCCAATACTTGTGAATCACAACTCACTTTACTTTAGTGCATCTGATGTACACATCAGTGAATGAATGTCATCAATGTATATTTTGTGCATCTGATGAAGTAAACTAACTCACAAAATCTTGTTTTTGCTAGTTAAGGTACTACTGGAATCCCGCTTGATTTTGACTCTATCAAGTTTTTTCTCCTCGATCAGTAGGCCAAGGCTGGCCGTCTCCTTCAAGCCACCAATCTTGGAATGCATTTAATATTTCCCACACCCTTAACTTTCTCTTTCTTATTAAATTAATTTGAATGCATTTGAATCCCATTGTCCTATAATAGCGATGGGATGTAAACAAATGTCCTGTCTCATTGTTCAAACAGGTTCCAGCACCAGTCATTGGGAATCTGACTTGATTTTGAATCTGGGATCAACCAAGCCGGAACAATGCATGCAATTTGCATATTGTTAGACATTTGACTCAAGTTTACATTTATGCATAATGCAGTATATTTTTTGCAAGGAAATCAATGTTTTGTTCTAATGTCACAAAAAATAGTCTTCTGTAACCAGTACAATTGAACAATTATGCATAATGCGGTGTAATCATGAGAATATGCTATCATAATAACATAGTAGGGCGAAGAATGAAGGATTTGGACTATCACACACACCCATAGATGTTTTGTGAGTGCCTAAAGCCAGCCGAGGACAGAAGCGCACTGCTTCTCTGAGAATATTTTGCATGCCTTGTACTTCAGAGCTGTCAGTCAGTATTTTTGATCATTAGCCATCTGTGATTATTTTAATTTTTGCCAGCAGGAGAAGGAACTCTTTTCCACCAGGGAGCTATGTTATTACAATATAATTTGTATGTAAAGAGCTTATTTCATCAGTGAAAATAACTTTTTACATAGTTTCTTGTTAAGTTGAAAAGAGATTTTAAGACACTTTAAACCACCTGCCCCCCCCCGTCCCACCTCCCCAAATATGATACATCAAGGCAAGGAGAAAACAGGTTAGGGCTGAACAGCATGGAATGCTGGGGATCAATGATTGGCTCCCCAGATGAGATTAGCTGCAAACAGCAGCTGCAGAGGGGCTCAGTATGGACTGAGGCGACAGTGCTGGGAGAAGGGAATAAGCTCTTTCCGCGTGCTGTTTCCTTTAGCAGAAGTAGCCAGGGGGCATTTACTGAGTGCAGAAACAGCATGGGGGAAAAATGATCACTCCCTCTTCCCTGGCACCATGACTTCAGTTCATATTGCATCCCCCAGTTGTTTTTCACTGCAAAACTATATGTCTAGGGGTCCAACTGTAGATCCTCAGAGCCATCTGTAGTTTGGCCCTAGCTTTTATTTTCCTAGCATAGATGTATTTGTTATTGTATGATGGGCTTTCACTGGGCAGGCAATAAAGCCACATTCTTTCTAATCCCTAACCCAAATATTTTGATATTGTACTTTATTACTGAAATTCATGTGAAAGGCTCCTGCCACAGTCCCATGATCTCTTGCAGGCCCAGTGGCTCCAAGTATACCCCGTGCCTTTCCTTCCTCCCAAAGGTGCCTCTCAGAGAAAGGACTGGGCTATACTGCATACATACAGTCCTTGATGTTTGTGGAGCTTTGCTTTGCACTGAAATCATTAGGTATCACTGTATGGAAAGGATGCAGTGTTAAATATAGTTATGGACACAGGATTTCTTGCTGGTGGGGGATTCCTCTTCAATATCACTTTTTTTGCCTGCCCACTTTCTCATCGTTTACCTGGCAGTAGTCTAGTTCTGGGTGCTTTTATTCACATGGAGGCTTTTGTAGGAGGCCCCATAATGCCTGCTTTTCTTACCTTTTGTCATTTAGCTGATCTTTATCCTTTTCCCCACTTATTTATTTATTTATTTATTTATGACTAATTCTTTCTTGCATTTATTTCCTTCACAGAATTGGTGCCAAAAAATGCAAGGAATGCTGCATCCAACTAATCCTGACCCACAAAGTGGATCATTCTCACTCACCTTACTCTTTTCTAGCAACCTAAGCACAGCTTGGTTACTCATAGCTCACTTTTCCTTTATCCATTTCGCCTAAATCATCCCCCTAACTGAATAGAGATGGGCACAAACTGACTCATGAGCTAAAGTTTGTCATGAATTTTGGCCAGTTCCTGGTTCGCAAAGTGATGTCTGTGGAAGGGTGCCTAGCATGAATATTTCATGAATTTTGGTGCTGTTTGTGGTGGTTTGTGAATTTATTAAACTTTCTAGCCAAACTCTTTACAAAACTCCAAGGCAACAGGGAGGCAGAATTCTCCAACCTTGGAAACACCAACAGGAGCCCTCCAAAGCTTAACAGGCACTGCTGGCTGTCAATAACAGAATTCCCACATTACTCTATGGCAGTGGTGGTGAACCTATGGCACGGGTGCCAGAGGTAGCACTCAGAGCCCTCTCTGTGGGCATGCGTGCCATAGGCCCAGAACATCATTAAAGTGTCGAATTCTCTGCCAAATAATTTTAAGTAAATGAAAGCATTTGGGATTGCTTTCCTTACTTTGTTTGGATCATCTTAAGTTAATGTATGAGTTGTTTTTTTCTAAAGTAAAACCTCAGTATTCAGGTTAAATTGCCGTGTTGGCACTTTGCGATAAATAAGGGGGTTTTGGGTCGCAGTTTGGGCACTCGGTCTCTAAAAGGTTCGCCATCACTGCTCTATGGGATCAGAATTCTACACACACACACACACACACACATGGTCAGCTCAGCTCTGCAGCCTCTTTTCTCACAGCTGTTCACAGTTACAGAGAGGGACAGGGAACTTCTTAAAAGTGAATTAGCAGAGCATATTCCCTCGTAATTGGAAACTCTTCTCCCCTGCTGGGGTTTTGGTGTTAGGTGGACTCGGTGCTCTGAGTCACCCTTTCTCCCCACGGATGCCAAACAGAGGGGCTTAGCTACTGGGTTCCTCAGCTGCATACCCACATTTTATACCCTCTTACCCCTCCTGATTGTGAACCAACCCCTTTGTGCCATGAGAATGAATTTGGGTGCAAAGGGTGCTCATCCTTGGTGGGAAGACGTCCTCCACCCACCACATACCACAGGCCCAAACCCATCCTATCAGCCCACAGGAACCTGCTCCTAGCAGGGTATCATCAGAGATCTTGGAGCTTACTTCCCCTGATCTGTTTCTGGGGCTCTCCACAGAGGATGAAGAGTTATTAGCACTGCCTAAAGACCAGCAGTTGCTAATACTTTTTGGAGAAGTCTCTGACAGCAGTGATTCGGAGAGGAGGGGAAGCATCCTCCCCTTCCATACAACTCCCTGTTGCTGCTCCTACCTCCAGTATACCCCTCCATGGCCCCTCCCAGCCCAGTGCCAGAAAGCAGCTACTCCTCCTCCCACATTCTCCAGTCCTGAGGTGTTGTTTCCATCCCACACTTTGGAAACATTTCCGTACCCTTCTCAGTGACCTCTGTGTGGCAGAATGCCAGGTGTCCCATGCCCACGTCTGGAGAGGTACAAACCCCCAACACTTGTCCTCCTCCATCCTCCACAGGCACCTGCAAAGGATGCACCATAGTATGTTGGGGAAAAGAGTGGTGACCAGTGGAAGGAAGAAAAGACCACCTCCCTCTCAGTAGGGAGAAATGGAGGGGGAGTGGGAGGCCCCTCCAAGAAAGTCTCCCCATACTCAGGTTGCCATGGGTGGTGGGACAACAAGGCAGGCCACCCTGGTGTCAAGTGCTCAATGTGCTGCTTGAGCACTCAGTTTACTTTCTCCACCAGCCCTGATGCCTGCAGATGATGGGGGTGTGATATACCCAGTTAATATTCCATTCAGTGGTCCAATTCTGTATATCACTTCCAGGGGAGGGCCAAATCCCCAGGCTAGGAGTTGCAATTCTCTCATAGTAGCCTGTTGCACTTAATCCGTCTGAGTCAAATGGAGTATAGCGCTAAGCTCCAAACTTCTGGTCGCACTCAGACCACCTGAGTCAAATGGAGGATATCTCTGAGCAGTGTCTGGTAACCCCTGAGATCAAACCCAAGGGTAATATTCTTCTGGAGCCAGTTTGGTGTAGTGGTTAAGTGCGTGGACTCTAATCTGGGAGAGCTGGGTTTGATTCCCCACTCCTCCACTTGCACCTGGCTGGATGACCTTGGGCAAGCTGTAGTTCTGATAAGAGCTGTTCTTGAAAAAAAGAGCAGTTTCTGTCAGAGCTCTCTCAGCCCCACCTACCTCACAGGGTGTCTGTTGTGGGAAGGGGAAGGGAAAGGAGTTTGTAAGCCGCTCTGAGATACCTTTGAATAGTGAAGGGCAGGGTATAAATCCAATCTCTTCTCTTCTTCTTCTTCTCTTGGTCAGACTGCTGTCACAAAATCCAAGTAGTAATCTCAGCTGTGCCAGCAACCTGGAGCTCAGAGGGTTGCCTTTTCTGTACAGAGCCCAATGAAAGGGCAACTGCCACCACTGCTCTGTCTACTTCCAAGGCCTTCTGCTGTGTTTGCCCCCGTTCAAAGCAAACCTTTTTCCTGGTCACTCTATAAATAGGGTGGGGCATTTGGGCTAAGTGGGGAATATGTTGCCTCCAATAACCCATCAGTCCCACAATTCTCTGGGACCCCCCCCCCTTTGTTTTGGGGGATGCTAAAGCAACAATTGTATACAATAAATTGTGTATAGAAGATAAGGGTGTCAGTCTCCAGGTATGGCTCCTTTTATTAGCCTCACCCCTTAGAGGAATTATCCACAAACTGCCTTATCTTCAGCTGCCTCTGCTTGGGCTTGGTCTCCTTCCAGTTCCTCCCACAAGAGTGCTTGTTGCAGCTGTAATGCTACAGCTTTATCCTGCAATTTCCCAACCTATTTCTGGGCAGTCTGCCAACAATCCCAAGTCTCCCTGAGACCTGACAGGAGGACCCCTCCCCCAATCCCCCATATGGGTTTTTGTTCCCCATTTTCCACTCTTGGCTCCGTCAAACTGTGACTTAGTGTTGCTGGGGTTGGGTCATCGTCACATGTTGCCATCTTAAACTCCCAAGCCCCTGGGGAGGGGTGCAGCCCGTTCAATAGCTGAGCCACCAGGTCCCATGACAACAGGGCAGGCCATCCAGGTATCCAGCTCGGCTCTGGCCCTTCTCCACCTGTCTTGTCCCATAGAGGCCTTAACCATCCTAATCCTACCCTTGTCACCACTCGTTTTGCCAGAAGCTGTTTTTGCCTGACGCAAGGGTTCCTTTAATGGATTTGTGTGATCAAAGAAGCTCAGTAAGGCAAGGTACCACAATATGGTTTAATGACAGAAAAGAAAATAGGCCACTATATACAATTTCTTGTGTCCCTTTGGTCACTGGAGGCTTCCTATAGTGACAACTGCTCTCAGCCCACTTGCTACTGCTTCCTCTTTAAAACTTTGCAGCCTGCTTAGTTGCAGCCTATGTGTACCACCTAGCAATTATACTGAGTTATGCCAGCTCGAGTTTAGGGCTTGCACCTGGCGCTTCCTTATTAGGAAGGCTGAAGTCTAGGAAGAAGCCACTTCAGTGATGGAACTTAGCTGCCAATATGCTTGAAACCAGAATAAGGTCACCTGACAACACCCTTCTCTAATCCTCCTTGGTGGGGTTTCCGCAATGGCACTACATCCCCCTAAGAGTTTTCCAGAAGTATGGGGATTTAAACCCAGCTCTCCAGATCCTGGTCTGACTCTTTAATTACTGCACCACACTAACTTGCTGTTTACTGCATCTATTAGGCTTCATTGCTTCTGAAAACAAGCTGTGATGTTATGTCAAGTAGTACAACAATTCACATGTTTTATTTGTAGGGATGCTGCAAATTCCATAATAAACGTGTTAGGCAGCAACATACTATGTTCAGCTACAGTGATCAAATGTACACCAATCACTGGGTCTGTTTGGTTTACCAATGAATGTCTCAAGCACCTGGCAAAAATATTTACACATAGTTTTTACAAAACTGCACATGCATGAAATTGCGGCCCATCTATAGAGATCAGCAGCCATTAATATCACTAAAGACTACTTAGACAAAGACTCAGTGGTAGGATTTTTTAAAAAATAACAGCATCTATGACTGATTTATATAATTTATGACTGATTTAATTGCTTATTTAAACAGCTGCTTGCAGAGTGAAAAAGGAAGGATGGGCGGAAGTAGAACTTCACTGGGCTGTATGAGATTGTGTCAACTATGCTTTTTTTTTTAACTGCCCCCCAAAGGGGCAGGATTTTATTGCATTTTCCACATAACATACACAAACAATCATAACATATACATACATACTAACATACAAACAAATGCATGGAGGTTATTCTTAATTCTACCAATATTTATACTAATACCTATTCCGCCTTAATAACAATTTCTCATGAACTGTGTAAGCAACTTTTCTGTGTCTATCATCCTAACAGGTATATATTTCATTTAGTAAACTATTGGTCTGTCTCTTGCAAGCTTGCCAAGATTGTGTCAACTATGCTGTACTGTGTGGAAGGAATAAGTTGCAGCAACCTGCCAGACACCCATAAATGTATTGACAAACAGATGAACAGTCTGTTGAATAATTGGCTGCCTGACTACAACTGGCAAACAGGACATGAGTCTAACTGGTGGGTGTTTGAGCATCCCTAGGTATTATTACCAAAGACAGTAGAGCATAAATGCATTAACTCAGTCTGGAGAACTTCTGAATACTTGTGCTAACCCTAACCCTTACTCACTATCATTATAACCTAACCAACCACCAAACTAAAGTTTACAATTCATTATAAGTATTTCCCTCACAATTCCTGTTTTTCATTTACTTCAGCAAGCCTAGAATTCTCTAGAGTCGATTTTCCTAATAGAGTCCTCCCATACTATACTGGACAAATGTCATGTCCCCTGGCTCCCTCTACCCACTAATGAAAATAGACCTATTGCCAGCTACACCTTGCTGATTGCTTCCTACCTGCTGCTAAGGATAATTTGTGCAGTGTAAATGAAGACTTCAGCAGTTGCTGAAGGAAAAATAGTACAAAGTTGTGGTGGAAGGACAGAGAAGGCTGCAGTGCATTTAAAGCTGCCCTTGCAGTTCAGGTTAGTCCAAAATGTGTAGAGAACACATAAGATCAATGCAATTTTAAAATATTAACTGTAGGAGCATCACAGGTAGTTTTTGACAAGGAAGTGTGTCTCTATAATATGCAACTGACATTAGAGTAAGGCTTGCATTACTTAAACGTTGGTTAGTGAGGCTAACCCTTGAGAATGAATACACATGAGGTAGAGGGAATATAGAAGCAAACTTTTGTATACACAGTGAAGTGTAGGCATAGAGTCCTATATAAGAACCCTTCTTTTTTAGGGCTCCTGATCATGAGGAGACAGCCCTAGGCATGTACGTTTGTATATGACAATCAAGCCCATTTCATTGTCAGCAACTGATTATTGCCCCCCCCCCCAGATGGAAGAAAGAGTCAAACAACCAAGGTTGGATAACACTAAGGCCACTTTAACATGAAAGTAACGACAAGGGCAAATAGTGAACAGTGGCACAGTCAAGGCCTGATGTCACCTTGACCCCATCTTTACTGTACAACGGGCAAGACACCAAGGTCCGAGGTTGGAGCCAACTGTAAGTTGCTTGCAAGCCCAACCAAGCCCAGCAATTAGGATGCACCTTGAGGATCCCTCTAACACCACCGTACGGCCAGCATGGAGGATCCATCGTGGCCATTCCCAAAGGCTCTGCAAGCCGTGTATTGAGACAAAGTCAATACTGGGCAGAGTTCCGTGTCAGAACAGATACCCAACTTAATCACCGACCCTTTATGTCGCTGGTCAGTCTTAGAACTCCTAATCGTAATGTGCGCCTCCTTATCTATAAATTGGAAGTCCCTATTGTGCAATGCCCCACCAGACTGGTGAGTATTGGACAATGCTATCAGCTCACTTACTCTAAGTGCTCCAAAAAACGCAAGTAGCGATGCTGCATGGAAAAGGCAGGTTTCATAACCTGAATTGCAGACGGTGGTCCAGGTTGCTTGCAACCCTTTAAGCACTGCCGGTGAAATAGGACGCCTCTGGTCCTTCAAAGCCCCCCTTTCCCTAGTCCAACCCTCTAGCATCTTCCTAATTCGAAAGTCACTAGTGACTTCCTGAAAACCTAGAGCCTTGCTGGCAAATGCAAGGGCAGAAAGACGTCCCCGTATGGAGCTCATGGCCAAACCTGCCTCCTTTAAGGAAACAGAATAATGGAGCAACTGCTCCACTGAAATGTGCCAGACCTTAGGATAACCCTCCTGTTTCCTAAACTCTTCGAATTGGCGAACTGCACATTCATACCCTCTTCGCATGCTAGGGGCAATGGCGAGGCCTATCGCCCTGCAAGCCTCGGCCCTCCAACCTGCCATAGCTCCGGGGGCATCCTTGCCGGCGGAAGATCGGCGTCTGGAGCAAGCTGACAAAACCTTGCCATCTGTTTGCAAGAGAGAGTGTCAGCTACCCGATTATCCACCCCCGGCACATGGCTAGCTAGAAATAATGTGTTGAGCCTAAGGCACCGCAGCGTAAATGCGCGTACCAGGCACATTACTCTGGGTGGTTTGGATGTGAGGGAATTGATGACGTGGACAACTGCCAAATTGTTGCACCAGAAGTGGACCGTGTTATTTGTCAAGTCATCTCCCCACAGTCAAACCACCACTAGAATGGGGAAGAACTCTAAAAATGTTAGCTCCCTAGTTAACCCAGATGAAACCCACTCCCCAGGCCATTCCTCCATGCACCAATGTCCTTGGAAATAAACTCCAAAGCCCTGAGACCCTGCTGCATCGGAAGTGACCTGGAGCTCAGCCTCGAGCTTCAAATTCTCCCTCCAAAAAGACACTCCATTAAAGGAAGCTAAGAACTCTTGCCAAACTGTGAGATCAGCACGCATAGTGCTGTTGACATGCACTCTGTGATGTGGGAGGCACAGCCTGGCCATAGCATCACAGAGCCTCCACAAGAAGGCCCGCTCCGGGGCAACCACTTTGCACGCAAAGTTGAGATGCTCCACAAGCTGTTGAAATTCCCTTAAGGTGGCCTTCTTCAGTGTAAAAAATGAACTAAGATGGGCTTGCAGATGCTCCACTTTATCAAGTGGCAAGCGGGATGTTTGAGCCACTGTATCCAGCTCCACCCCTAGAAAAACTAACCTCTGTTCAGGGCCCTCAGTCTTTTCGTGAGCCAAAGGAACTCTGAGCTCATCAGCTAATTGCTGAAACCCTACTAACAGCTGATTTAAGATTAAAGGCCATAAATGGGGCTCTCAGACCTTGAAAAGGAATAGGAAATCCAACAGTGAAACCCTCTAACAAATAAACTCTGTCCTCCTCCCTAGGGTACAGTCGCAGTCAAGCTTCAAGTGTCTTTAGCTTTATTGGGCTGGGACCCTTTTCCAGCAGAGGAGAATGAACTACCCCCTCCTCTCTGCCACTGACTCCTACAGGGTTTTCCTCTAGGTCACATAGGGAATGAGTGAGATCCCCCACACAAAGGGCACTTGTGTCTGTAAGGGCATGTCTTTCTATTGCAGACCCCCTTGGAGCCAAAGTCCCAAGAGAGCAAGCGGGGTTGAACCACCTGCCCTGTGGCACCATGGGAAGCAGGAGCTCCTTGCAAGCGATGCACTGTGTGCCCACTATGTGAGCAGTCACCTTAATTGTGACCGGTCATGGACATAATCTGGAGCCAAAGATGGGGATGTATTCTATCCCATGGAAGCGTGGGATTCATGGCTGCTTGCATTCTGAACTCCTCATTATACTGCATCCATTACGGGCCAGGAAAACCTGTATAGGCATTGTAAATAATGTCCAAATACTGGAGCAGTGCCGTGGCCCTCCATGGCTGAGAACATGATATCACTCCAGCATAAATTAAATAACCTGGCAGCCAATAAACCCACGTCCGGTCAACCTTTCTCTTTTTTAGAATCTCCTTTGTCATCCAGGTCCTCTTTATCCTTCTTCTCTAAATCTCGGTAAAGAGGGCTAAAGAGGTTGATGTAATCACCTTTACAAATCTTCTTTCATGTTGCAGGTAAAAGGTGATCAACTAAAGGTAAGGCAGTGTCCCCAAAGGGCATTGCCTTTGCTGATGCAGCATCATAAGGGCATGCCCGGGGGGGGGGGGATAACCCCAACTACCCCAAGGACTAGCAGGCATACCCGGCATTTGTGGCGGAAATGTTCCCCAAGGTGCCTGCATGGCCGGGGAAGGAGAGCCCCAAGCCCAAGGCTGACCTGCGCTGGCAGAGCTGTATGTAGTGTCTGCCTGCAAGGCAGGTGGAAGCCCAGAGTCAGCTCCCTGACCCCAAGGTCCCCACGGCCACATCATACTATATTGCAATGCAGGATCCCACCTACCACTGGGCGCCAGCTGTTCAGTATCCACGACTTCCACCGGCGCTGCCTCCTTTTCAACGGCTGCTCCAGCTGCCCCGGTATCCATCTCAGCACCAGGCCTAGCATCAGCAGTCCTGCATTCAATAGAAGAAAAATGCTTAAGCACCTCCTCCCTGAACTTCTTTCTCTCTGCCCGGCTCTCTTTTCTATGGTCAGACCCAGCAGCCGCCTGCTGGGGGACAGTAGCCGCAGCTCCCCTAGCTTGCTCCAGGGCAGCCAACCTGTCCAATATAGCCTGCTGCTCTGCCCTTCTTAAGTGCAGGCCCCTTGCCTTTTGACTTGCCTAGGCCTTTTCTGGAAGCCATTCTCCTCCCAGTGTTTGTCTGCTTATCTTAAATAAATTACCACCTATAGGACTACCAGCAAACAGCTCCCACAGATACAGCCTTAAGATGGCTGCCGGAACAGGTTTTAAAAAGGCCGCCCTCTCATGTGCCCTCTTTTCACAAGTAACCTAAAATGGCCACCGAAGTGCCAGACCTAAAATGGCCTCCAGGAACAGCCGTCAAAACAACCGCCCCACCCACAGCAAGCCACTAGAGGTCGCCGCTGAGAAAGCAGGCCTCCAAAATGCCTAAGCCCCTATAGGATGACTTGACCAACAGGCGGCGGGGGGTGGGAAAGAGATGTGTTAAATTTTAAAAGTAATACTGGGAGGGCAGAATAACAAGGGTTGGGGGGGGGAGGCAGCCGAACAGCCCTACCCACTGCTGGCCCCTTCCAAGATCAAAAACCTCATAAGTATTTCCACCCCACCAGCAAGACAGTGCTGAAGCCCAAAGCTTCAGCACCCTAACGTGCCTAGGGCCAAGCAATGGAGAAGGTATGATGACTGGGTGTGTGTGCAAACTATGCAGCCCTAAGGGGATGAAAGGGGAGGAAGCAGCAGATTAATCAGCCTCACCAATTGCCGCCGCACCTAGATCTCAGCCCTACTTGAGTCCCCCCCACTGAAGAGAGTGTGGCTTTAAAAAAAAAATTACATGGACACGCCAGAGCTGCCCCTGAGAGCTGCCTGGCCAGACCTACTGTCTTCTGCAGCCGTGGCAATGTGTGGCCCAACGCCCAGGCCTCCAACTCAGCCCTCCGCTCCGGTCACCGATGCGGCCCTTTAGAACACGCCATTGCTACGCCTCTCCAGCTCACGCTGCCGGCACAACTGGCTTTCCGGCCACAAATGTGGCCGAACACGAGCCGCTGGCGCAGCAGCGTGCCGCCACCTGGACCAGGCCAATGATACTGTTGGCCCGA
This sequence comes from Gekko japonicus, assembly GCF_001447785.1. Lineage (NCBI taxonomy): Eukaryota > Metazoa > Chordata > Lepidosauria > Squamata > Gekkonidae > Gekko > Gekko japonicus. The sequence continues at coordinate 67,566 of NW_015171535.1, read as the reverse complement.
AGGACTCCCTGCCACTCCGATCCTGTCACGAGCACCGCTGCCTCACCGCTGCTTGAGGGATTTTTTTAAAATTTAAACTGCTGCTGCCTGCTCTGGGGTCACTGCCAACCAGACCCCATTCGCTGCCTCTTCCTAAAAGGTAGGCCAGGAAACTCCCTGACATGCTTGGAGCTGCTACAGCTACTGAGCATGAGGCAAGCAACTGGAAGGGGAGAGTGCAGCCAGCCCTTAAAAGTAGTGCCGGCTCCACTCCCCCTTTAGGATTCCATGCTGCAACTGCAGCCCTTCCCCCTTTCTCCTCACGAGGAGGCAAAGGCAGCCCTCATAAGGCATGCCATTGGCTGCCTCATGTAGGGCCGAATTACCTTGTTTTAAAGTTTTAGAAAGTTGCACTGTGCTACAAAAACAACTGAAACATTCTCTAACGAGAGATGCATTTTGACCTGTTATACCCAGATGTTCAGATATATCCAGAACTGTCACCCTTCCAGTTCAAGAAATCTTGGTCAATTAATCAGGTAAATTTATTGCCCGCTTTGGCATAATTGCACTCCTGCAAAACATTTTTAAAGAAAATAATAATTGTATTCATTTCCAGAATGCACCTTTAATATTAACCTTTGTTACCTGAATTTCCCCTCTCACTCAGGAAAGCTGTGCTAACAGTAAAACAATTATATTAACAAATGTGTTTTTGCCATTTTATTTCAAAATTATCTCAGAACTGTGGTGCTTTTAGAGAAACATTAGGTAAAGGCTTTCCCCCCTAGCGACAGGAATAAAGCAATGAAAATCACACTGATAGCTGGTGTTAGGAGACACCTTTCTCTACCTGGGACTCTGCAGACTCCCTGCCAGTCAGAGTTCTGAGCTAGATGGAAAGTTCTGAACCAGCTAGATACTCTGGCTCCACACAAGGCCAATTTGATTGCATGTTCAACCAGAAGCCAAGTACAGTAGAACTGAAGGCACAGAGTAATAATTGGGGTTAGGCTGCTCATCCTCTACTCATCCCATTCTAAACGTGTTTTCCCTTTTCCCCACAACTGACAGAATCCTTTCCAGCAAATTGGTTAGACTTTGTGAAGTCCTGCTGTTGCATCTCACCAATGAAGCGCTTTTCATCTGTACCTGCTGATTGCCTGTCAATTACTTTAGGTCTTTTCCACCTCTGCAGATTTAACAACATTCTATGTTTCTCAACTAAAGCCACAAATCATAAGGGTGAGATTGTGAAGCCTTTACTTGTGTTAGGCCCCTGCCACACGGGGGGGGGAATGCGGGCCAAAGTGCAGCTTTTGAAAGCCGCACCAAAATAGACACGCAGCGGAGGGATCACACAGATCCCGTGAGCTGCCGCGCAGTTGCTCCCCGACAAGATCAGATGCTGGGGAGAAAGCCATGGAGGGGAGCAAGAGGCTGCCAGCTGCGCATGCATGCACATGCACAGTTCGGCTGGGAGCCTCAATTGCTCCAGAAGACGGACGCTAGGGTGATCCGACGGCCGTGCTTGCTGCGGCGTCTCTGGTACGTCCTGCTCGGGAGGTGGGTTTTTTTAACAGAGGATTTTCGGCCTGAAGGTCCAGATCGGGGACGGGTGCGCGCCGCTTCCCAGATGTTGTGGTGAGATTGCGCCTGTTTGCTGCGCCCCCAATCCGTCCCTCTCCCAGCTCAAAACCTTCCGTGTGACCGGGACCTTAGTAAAGCATTTAATGTCCATATCAGTACTAAATATTTGTACAACTATATCTTCCTGTGATGCTGGCACAACATCAGGCTAGTAGTATTGTACTAGTGTGGATGGTAGCATTATGATGAATGTGATAGCCCTAACCAATGGACTTAGAAGGTTGTAATTCTGCTAAAGATGGCACTGTAAAATGTTTAGGTTATTTATACGTTTTATAACATATTGGATCAAAGAAAAAAAGAAAGTTTCCAAAGAAAACTATATTTTTAATAGAATCCATTGACTTGGCTCTGGATTTAAACTTTCTGCATCTACCTATATGCCTATTTGTGGAGGCAGCTGCCGTTTTTTTTTAATGAGTTATGGAATCTAGTGAAAGAACTACCTGAGGGTTCAAGTCTGGTCACTTAGTAAGCAGACTGCTTGTATATAGGTCACCCTTAGAACCATCTTCAGTAAGCACATATATAACATCACTATACTGTTGGACCTGTGAGAAGACTTACAAGTTTGGTGTTTATGGGAGGCCGGACTAGGGATTCCAGCCTCCAGGTGTGACCTGGGAATCCCCCAGAATGACAGCTCATCTCTAGTCTACAGAGATCAGTTCCCATGAAGAAAATGGATGCTTCAGAGGGTGGACTCTCTGGCATTGTACCCCACTGAGGTCCAGATCCCCCCCCCCAAAAAAAATCCAGGAGTTTCCTCACCTGGAGCTGGCAACCCTAGGGCAGACTAAATAATCACATCAAATACCAAAACCTCAGAATTTGTGAAATGGACTTTCTACCTTAAGGCTTTGGGACATGTTTATCTGAATAATGCTTGATGGAGACCTTTGATGACAGACTAGAACCATGACATGCTTGATAATAACTTGGGGGGAAGTGGGAAATGGTCCTGTATAGTATCTACCCTTCTCCACATACACAGGCTATTATAAGCTTCCCAGAAAACTGTCTTTCCTTCATTTGTAAGAAGATGCTTAAGAGCAGAGTTTGCTTCTGTGTGATTGTTAAAAAAGGTACTATTGGTGCCTGTTGAAAGCAGGTTCTAGTATTATGAGATGGCAGAAACTTCCATCAGGCCCTCTGCACAAGCCAAAAAATGTTACCCAATAGATACAGTAAAATAGCCCAAACTTACTCATGTTCTGCCTTTCCTAACAAAGGTCTTTTCTGCACTTGGATCTCATCCCTGGGTTTATCAGAGTTCAATTCACGACACAATACCTTGCATTTATCCCTGGTTATAACAGCATCTGTTTATCCTGGGGAAAGTGTGGGGCAAAACTGGGGTGACCTCAATGTAATGTGGAAACAAAAAATACCCCAAGATAATTACGGGGTAAACTTGAGTGTAGTGTAGAATGTAAAAATACCCTGAGATAATTGCAGGGGTGAACTCGCATGTAGAGTAGAATGTAAGTTTGGGGACAGGGTTGAACCAGGATGCAAGGTCTAGTGCAGAAAGGACCATTGTCTAAAGTTCTTGTTTCTGGCACTGCCTGTGGAGCATATTAAGCTTATGCAATTTGACCCAGGCAGCTGTTATATTATTGAAAACCACAAAGCAGATTTTGCTTGAAGGCCCAGGTAATCACACTTCTTTTAAGAAGGGAAAACACCTGATTCTTCTTGCTTCCATATTGCAAAGATGTTGGGTGAGTTTTGTTTGCTGTTTAAATAATAATGAAACCGAATCTGTAAATTTTTGCCTAGATCAGGAGGCAAGGGGCAGCAGCTGTCTGTGATACTGAGGCTAATTTATACATTGTCTGGTGTACCCTTCTGGGATTAAAAGGCTGACAAGCTGACATAAGGGTAAAGGTAAATGAATCTGTGAAGCTTCTGCTCTTTGCTCTGCCATTAAGATCTACACATATCGATTGAAGTGATTTTAATTTGATTTTTAAGAGAGTCTGGTTGAGTCATTGTGACACAGCCCTAGCTATTCATTCAGAAGAGCTACTTTGTCAATCAATGAACTGTCATTTGTTCCACACTTCAACCCTCATTGTAAAAGTTTACTCGGTACTACCATATGCCACAGGCCCTAGTTACTATTACAAACCTTTTCTCTGATCGCTCGGAACAGCCATCTTTGACTTTTTGCCCCACTTGTAAAGAACTCTATAGCTGGGAGGGGAGAGTACATCTTTCTTTTGGTTTCCAACATAATGGATTAAAGGATCTACACACTAGCTATTTGCAAGAACATGATCACTTAGTTCAGAGCAGGCCCGTAGCTAGCGTGGGGCCCACGGGGCCCGGCCCCCCTGCTAGTTTCACGGGGCCCCTCCCTCCCGATCCACTGCTCCCCCCCACCCACCCCC
>NW_015171535.1:42573-61946 GCF_001447785.1 Gekko japonicus | reverse complement strand
TATTTAGACTACAGGCAGCTCAGTGCAGTGATAATTGTGCATGCACTCATATAGTTTTCTATATGTGCATGCTCTGGGCAGCTGAAATCGGCCAGGGGCTTCACTCATCTGTACAATTTAAGATTGTACTTCAGGCTCCTCTGCAGTGTTTGTTTTTTTAACATATATTTTTATTGGTTTTTTTCTTTTTAGACTTTTACAGTACATATGATTCAATTTCTTACCATTTCCTCCCCTTCCCCTTCCTCCCTCCTCCCTTCCCCATCTTCTTGTTGTCTTTAGTCTTTTGACCCCAGTCATGGGCACAAAGTTTGAATCTTCCACTGAATGTCTTTTCTTCCTTCCTTTGATATTCATTCCAAGTAGGTCTTCCATCTATTCCGAACTTCTGCAGGTTTTTCTTCCCATGTTGTCTCTTTGCGTATAGTTGCCACCAATGTTCCCTTTAAGCTGTGGAGTCTTGTGAGCTACTTTGTGAGCTACTGGCATTAAAGTTGTGAGCGAGCATTTGGCTACAACATCAATTAGTTTGCCCTGGAGCCATCCTTCCTGAGCTGAGGCAAAAATGTGTGAGCTGGAGGCTAAAAAACTGTGAGCTAGCTCACACTAACTCAGCTTAGAGGGAACAGTGGTTGCCACCAGGGTTCCCTCTAAGCTGAGTTAGTGTGAGCTAGCTCAGTTTTTTAGCTTCTAGCTCACACCTTTTTGTCTTGGCTCAGGAAGGAGGGCTCCAGAGCAAACGAATTTATGCTGTAGCCAAATTGCTCACTCACAGCTTTAATGGCAGTAGCTCACAAAGTAGAAGTTTTGCTCACAAAACTCCACAGCTTAGAGGGAACATTGGTAGTGGGCCCCCTGAGAAAAAAACGGGCCCCCTGAGTAAAAAGTTGTTAGCTACGGGCCTGGTTCAGAGAAGGACATTTTTTAAGATGATGAATGTACTGACCAAAGCAATGGTTCATAGGTTTTCCCCCCACATGAGTTATTTCTGTCAGTTGTGTGCCCATACTGCATAACACCCCCCCCTGCATAGGTTTTGCTCCCTCTGGTGGTTACTTCAATCTTTCTTTGATGCTTCTCCTTTTTTATGAGCACTTAAAAGCAACCACTAGAGGATGTAAATTGTGCAGAAATAAAGGGGGGGAAGCCTACACATAACCAAAAGGGGCACATTTTATATGGATTTTATAATATCAGTTTTGGCTGCTGGACCACACACAAACATGCGACCTGTACTAACATCTGACTTGTTTTCATCCTGACCTTCCTCTGAGGAGATCACAAAGGCATGCTTGGCTTCCCCCTATCAATTTATCTTTAGAACAGGTTGGTTAGGATCAGAAATGGTGACTGCAAAAAGGTCAGTTAGAGATCTGAACTTGGATTTCCCGAATCCTAGTCAAGGACTCTGACCACAGTAGTACAATATTAGTAATTGGGACTATATCATATCATGAGAAAGATTACTGAATTGAGTTCAGTATGAACATTTCTACTTAGCCGCATATAAAAACTTGAAATCAGTGTTAATTTTTGTACTGTTATCTTCTGATCTTCTTAAATTGGTATTAAACTGTTTTCCATGCTTCTGATGAAGCTGGTTGTTCTGATGAAACTTCATTGTATGATATGGCAAAGTGAGCCTGTCGAATGCTCCAGGTGTTTTTGTCTATAATCTTTTTTAGTCTTTTCTATAGCTATTCCTTCGTGATGTTTGAGAGATTCTGATTAAAAATATTCCTCTCATAAATTTTTCCACTTCACTACTGAGGAATCATTTCTGGATTTATCCCTCAGCTGAACTGATGCACTGTTTTAAAACATTCACATTCTCAGCTTTCTTCTCATTATTAGAATCAGCGTGGTTATTACAATCCTTTAGGTTTACCATGGGTAGAATCAACAACAAGGAGATATCAGCATAAGTGCGCCTATTGAAACTGTGCCGTGGTGTGTAGGGTCTCAGTACAATAGAACAGTGACCCTCCATCTCATATGTCTCTCATTGATGCAGAATATTTGTGTGAACTTTTATTAGTATGAATCAGTAATGATGATGTGGGCCCATAGTACATCTTTCGCAAAAAAAAGTTGAATGTATCCTATGGATAGGACAGAATCCCAAGTGTAAACAAAAAGACATTGGTGCACAAAAAAACCTCCACAGGAAAAAACCCCCACACAAGCTTGTTCCTGAGCACAGTGCACAATTAAAGAAGACATATTATACTTATTTGTAGAAGTACTCTGCTAATGTAGGTCCTGACCCTGCAACTCTTGATGCTCTTGTACATTAAAAAAGATAATAATTGGAATAATATTTTGTACAAAAATATGCATATTTCACCTCTTTGCCTTGCATTCATTTGCATGATATTTGCAATTTGTAATTAATTTTGTAGTCTATTTTCTCCCCAAGTACTTCTTAGTTTATTATTCTTATTATTGAATACCGCCCGTGGAACACTGCACCCTGATTAATCGTTGTATGCTTTCTTTTCTCTCTGAAGCATAAACTAGCAAGTATTGTGAATTTGGCACTGTGTAACATAGCATTTTGCTTGCTGTGCAGCATTAACAAACAACACATCAGTAGTCATGCCTAGCTCTCATTTAAATGCAACCTCACAGTCACACTGCATGTTACAAATATCTGGGAGCTGTGTGATTAGTTAACATCTTGTGCATAACCCTTAAAATTCTAGCAAGTTCTCAAGAGATAATTAGCTTTCAGGGTATCTCCACTGAAATGAACTGTGGCTCTATGATGCTAAGTGCTGTATTTTGTAACTCTCAGAAATGGCAGCATGCAAGTGCTTTTGAAAGTGTGGCTCAAGTGTCTACGGCTTTACAAAAAGGATTTTTAAAAGATATTTAAACTCCAGCCTGTCAGCTATATTGCCTTATTCTATTGTGCTCCCACAAACAGAATTGATTATATTTATTTATTTATTTAAACATTTTTACCCCGCCCTCCCCGCACGCGGGCTCAGGGCGGCTTACAAGGGGCACAGGCCCGGCATAAAACCCAGTAACAGTAAAATCATAAATGACAATAATACTAATCACAATAAATGACAATAAAGTGCTTCAACATTACTATCCAGAATAAAGTGCTTGCAATTATCAAGATGGTCTCAGTTGTTATAATAATATCTTCCAGCAGCCCCATTTGGCGCCACTGTCAAGTAGGTGGTTCAAGCCACTGTCAAGTAGGTGGTTTCTAAGTAGTGTGAAATTATTTACACATTCATTACTCTTTGCTAGTCAGTTTTGGACCTGACCATGAAGTTCTTCTGTGTCCCATTGTGTAATGAGAACTCCTGGATTAGTGAACTTCCCCATTCACTTCAGTGGCAAGGGAAGCTCCATTAACACATCCCTTTGTCCACTCAGAGGAGCCTCCAATTAAAGGGAATGGGGAAATTCCTTGCACCAAAGTGCAAAGCTCCGTTTGCACTTCGGTGATCCCACATCCAGATGAGATTGTTGGATAAGGAAGAATGATCACTCTCTACCAAGTCCCATTAAACATTTGGAAACATTGTCAACAATGGAATCCTAAATAGAGTTTTACATCCTCCTAAGTCCATTTAAGGCAACTGGCTTAGAAGTGCACAACTGCTTACAATTGCACTGCAAATAATTTTTGATTCAGCTGCTTCAGCTTGCAGACTAGAAGAGCACTTCAAGGCCAACTATTTGCAAACTGAAAACTTCTAACCTGGCTAACTGTGTAGCTCTCCTCTCCTTCAAGTTGTATTTCATTTGGCAGGCGTTTGTTTTTAGTTTGCTTACTGATTCAAATTGCTTCTTTTCATTCCTTTTTTATTACCGAAGATTCCTCCATCATTGTTGCGCCACCATTCTGGAACATAATGTATACTCTTGAAATCCAAGTTGCACTCCAGCAATATATTACAGCAATATAATAATCCCCAGTAGGAATGTAAACTATGGGTTGGGAAATTCCTGGAGATTTGGGTGTTGGCCCTGAGGATGGTGGGGTTTGTATGAGGGGGGACCTCAGCAGAGTATAATGCCATAGAATCCACCCTCCAAAGCTGCCATTTTCTTCAGGGGAAATTATCTCTGTGGTCTGGAGATCAATTGTAATTCCAAGAGATCTCCAGGCCCCACCTGGGAATTGTCAACTCATATCCCCAAAGCACTCTTCAGTCATATTTATTGTGTTCACTTGTTTAGTAAGACATAAGAGAGGTATTCCTAAATGTTCCTTTGTAGAGGAGTGGAAACAAAATATATGATACCGAACACTGAAGTTTCTGGGGCTAGGTGTGGTATGACTAGGTGTGGACTTATTCGTTGGGGGACGGAGGTATAGTGTAGCATGGAACTCAAAGTACTAGCCTAAGGTTGCCAACCTCTAGCTGGTAGCTGGAGATGTTCTGGGATTACAACTGATCTCCAGGCAATAGAGATCAGTTCACCTGAAGAAAATGGCCTCTTTGGAAGGTGAACTCGATGGGATTATAGAAAGTCCCTCCCCTTCCCAAACCCCACCCTCCTCAGGCTCCATCCCCAATATCTCCAGATATTTCCCAACTCGGAGCTGGCAGCCCTAAACTAATCACCTGCTCTTCCAAAACAATACTTCTGTTGCTGCAGTGGAGATACAAGTTCTGGCCAATTCCATAGGATCTTGTTAATCACGAAGTATCCTTTATATGTAATGATCACTTGAGTGAGGATACAAAAACAAAGGCCAGGGCAGGGGTATGGAATAAGCATTCTGTGCTGAGATGAAGAGAAACTTTTTTCAGTTAACTAACACTGACTTTACTTTGTTTGGAGCTCTTTAATGCTTTTGTAACTCTCTTCCCAAAAGAACCAGAAAAATATGAAGATATCCTTTAAAACACAGAGAACTGTAGCAAAAGATGTTAGTTTACAAATCCCTGAAGAAAACGCTCTGAGCTCTAGTCAGCCATTCATTTGCAGGTCTCAGCTGCTCTGAGAATCGGGCCCTCCATTGTTTCTTTCCATGATTTTTTTATTGTACATTAATGATAAGAGAGATTTATTATTCAGTTCCTCCTCTGCCGCTTTCTTTCTGTTTGTCTTTTGTTTTTTTTATCTGCTTAATTTCTATAAATTACTGTACAGTTTCCCATAAGGTATAATTAAGCAGAATTGCTAAAGTTTTAATTATTGTGTATTATGGATGTTGAACGCAACATTAGCACTTAGCTTTTTAAAATGTGATAGTATATTTATAAGCAAGCATTTATAAACACATTTACATATAGTTAAGATGAAAAAGGTATTTGAATTGTAGTCATTAGCATTTCTTCAAACATATGGCATACCAGCGGAGGCCATGGGCCATGCCTTCATTAACTGAACACTGTTTCATCAGGATCGCGGCTTCCTGCTGAGCCATCCTGTGGCGTACCCTTCTGTCCCTGAGGTTTCAGTGACAAGGGACAATATGTCCCCAAGGTGAAAATCTGGGAAATAAAGCAGATTAGCCCTCATAGGCATTCTTATGATTATTTAATCACACTTAGAAAAGAACGACACTGTGCCACTGAAGGATTTTTTAAATGTCTGCCTACCAGCATTCTCTTTTACGTGTTGGTTTCTTCAAAGTACCATTCACAGATGCAACTAAAGCAGAAGACGACAGCTTTATGTCACACAATTATAAAGTGGGCTTGTTTCAGTTTTGCAACTGCACCAACCAGAACTGCTAAGGTACCACAGGTCAGTTTTTGCTCCTTCGTTTATATCCTTTTTTCCCCCAGAGGAAACTTGCCTTAATGAAGATACACACACAGGATTTTCATTTCATGTCTAGGTAAGAAACATGAACGATGAATAAAAACATCATCCAATAAATGTCACAATCATATTTTATTTGTGAGTTTTCTCAGGTATATAAAGGGAGCTTAATATGACAACCAAAGGCATTTGTCTTAAGGCATTTGTCTCTTTCACACCCTGCCTGCCACATACATCATAGTAATATGATATCCTCTGGAACAAAACATAGACTTTGAACCTCCAAAATAAATGTTCTGCAAACATAGTGCATACATTTCATTTATCAAGACAGAATTTTGAAAGCATGTAATGGTATTTGAAGTACATTTTCCTTCAATATTATATTTGCGGCTGTTACTCGGGAAGGAGCACAATAAATTTCCTAATAGAAACCAGTGCTTTTTCTTCAAACTTGGCCCAGATTCTTCTATTTGTCCTATAAATGGGGTGACAAAGCTATGTAGTTTCAGTTTCAGTTTATTGATACAGTCTAAGACTAGCACAAGTCACATGAAACAGTACAGATGGATTATAGACAAAGCTATGCTGAGGTCTTTAGAGTTCATTTGAAAGAGCCTCATGATGCCCTTAGTCAGAGAAGTAACCTAGGCGTGGTCTTAGCCTATAGGGTTCAGCATCATCCTATCTTTGTTACTGAAGGGTAAGAAAGTATGAGAATCAGGGAGACAAGCAGAAGATTAAAGCTAACTTATTTAATAATATATTTGTTATTTGCTCACCTTTCTCACTGAGACTCAAGCCTGATTACACAGTGTAAATCAATGGGACAATAGGACAGGACATCAAAGAAGCAGTGTAATAGGATTAGGATGTATCAGTGAAACCCAAGTTTAAAAAAAAACTTGAACAAAGCTGAAACGAAGCACAAGTATTAACATGACATATTATACAATGCAGAAGTTGTTGTTACTGGAAAGTGCCATCAAGTCACAGCTGACGTATGGAGACCGTGTAGGGTTTTCAAGGCAAGAGACTTCAGAAGTAGTTTGCCGTTGCCTACCTCCGCATATCAACCCTGGAGTGGACCTCCTTAGTGGTCTCCTACTAACCAGGGCTGACCATGCTTAGCTTCCAAGATCTGACAGGATAATAGAATAATACTTATAGCAACAGATAGTATGTACTATAACTGAGTATAGTCCAGGAGTCTCTTTCTCTTTATTAAAGCATTTATCCTCAATCAACTCTGTTATAATAGAGCTCTATCTTTGTAAAAATGCCCTGTTGAATAATTCAGTTTTGCATAGTATGTGAAATGCCAGGAGAATGGGAGCCTTCTTGACCTCATCAGGCATGCTCTTCCACAGGGTGGGGGCCACAATAGATAATGCATGTGTATGGGCAGTTGTCAATTTTGCCTATTTGGAAGATGGCACCTGCAGAAGGCCCTGCCCTGCTCAGATGAGCGAAGCTGTCATGATGGAGCATGGGGGAGAAGACAGTCCTGCAAAGATGATGGACAACTGAAGAGCAGTCAGTGCAGTGACTACAGAATGGGGCTAATATGCATGCTGTGCCTAGCTTCTGATAATAATAACAGAGCTATGGTATTCTGTACCAATTGAAGTGGCCAAATTGGCTTTGAAGGAGATCTACATAGAGTGCATTGCAGTAGTCTACTCTCTTTTTTTTAAGGATTATACCTTCTGTATTTAACATCAACACGTTTTTGCATTAGTTATTTCAAACTGACACATTTCAAAAAAGGGGAAAGTAGTCTGCTCTTGATAATACCATGGCATGGTTCCAGGTGGCTAGATCTTCTGGGGTAAACAAAGTTGGTAGAAAGCATTTTTTGTAGCTGCATTAATTTCTATATCTAGCAGTGATGTTGGAAACCCCTAAGTTAACTTTAAGATCTTGACCAAGTCAGCAAGGATCAGCTGAGCCTTAGTAAAGTAAGATGGTGAGAAGGTAGCTGGGATGGTGAGTAACATAACAGTAGCAAGTTCTGCCCCCAGCATATACACATTCTCTTGGCATTGTGTAAGGCTGGTGAGCCTAAACAATAGGATCAAAAAGTGCAAGGCGAGTCAAGAGCGAACCTGATGGGTTCTGAGATGCAGACATATCTATCTATCTATCTATCTATCTATCTATCTATCTATCTATCTATCTATCTATCTATCTATCTATCTATCTATCTATCTACAAATCAGCAGGTCCCAGGCTGACTGACTCACAGAACAGGGAGGAGCAGTGAACTTCAGTCTCTACTTAGAGGGTACAGTAAGCCACACCTTAGTCTGCTGCCTCCTTGTGATGCTCCAGGACTGTACTATGGGTAATGCAGTTGACGTAGTTGCACAGCCTCTCACTACCAGCTCTCAGCTTCTCATTCTGTCTGTTGTTACTGCCCAGGGTATTTGCTGGGCAGCTGATTTTTGGTCCACTGGGCTATGCCCAGTGCTGCTCTGGTGATATCAGTACTGTTCAAGATTGTGAATGCCAGTGTCATCACCCAGTGTCCAGTCGCTACTCCTTAGCAATTGTGGCTGCTGCTGTGTGCTTGCCACATTTTCTCAGGGGAGGGGGGAGCCTGGCACAGGCACTGGAAACTACCTGAGAAAACTTAGTTTTTGCTTTAGTGGGAAATGGCTGGTTTCTATGGACCCAAATGGAATTCCAAATATTTGGAAATTCCTAATTTTTATAAAACTGTGAATCCAACTTCAAAGTCTGAATCTGTGTTTTTGTGCTGGTGCACATCCCGGATAGAAATGTATCACCTCCATCCTTTCGCAAAAGTAGACACTATGTTGGGGGAAGGTGATATGTGCTTGATACACTGGGTAACCCACTCCTCCCAAATGGGTCCCAGTGACTTCTCTCTTTGACAGCCTCTTATCATCATGATTCACAGTGTGGAAAGAGGTAGAATGTTGAGAACCATTTGTCATCAGTTCATGCATTTAGTTGACATGAAGAGTGCTTCAAGAAAAGATATCCACATTTCAACATCTTTTAAAAAGAAAAATCAAAGATATTATTCTCATTGTATTATACTTTGCAAATCAAAAGTAAAATAAAAAAAAATGAAGCAGCTGCCTAAACCTGTATGACATATCTGGAAATAGCATATAACCAGACATTTTACTCCAACATTATATAGGACAATAACTACTGAACTCAGAGTAGAGATAACAGATTTTTGTGTGCAGAAGCACCTGGTTTTGTTATTCTCTATCAAAACTAAAGAGGCTGAGCCAAAAGACCCACAGCATTTGCAATCTGTAGCATTTGCAATGCATCTTCAAGAACAATGTCAATATTGATGGAGTTTTATGTAGACTCCATGCTTTTCTAGCAGGGCATCCTTCTGTTTGTGATATACCCAACTAGGAACAGTAGGCTAGCACAAGCAATTATTTACTTTGGGGAATTCCCTTTTGGACATTTTTTTTTGTTAAAAAGCTTGCTTTATGCATGCAGTACCACAAATCCCTAGAAATGTACCATGCTATTATTGCCAGCTGAGTTCTTCCAAGCAAAGATGACATCAGCCATCTGTCACGTTATACTAATCCTAGGAAGAAGAGCCAACTGTAGAGAGAATAAATACCTTTTATATCTATTAGCCAAATATTTACGTTAAAAATGAAATGATTAAAATCTCACCAGACAAGCTGATGATTCCCTCTGTGTAAGCTATACACCCAGAATGTATTTGTAAATGTGGTTTTAATCACTTTAAACAGCCTAAACTGCTAGCATATATTAAAGTGGATGTTCCATAGATATTTCTAAATGACAAACACTTCAACCCATAAATCCAGAAAATCCAAATTTGATTATAAGGATCAATTAGATATATTTAGATAAATATACTCATTTTCCTGGACTCCTGGACTTCTGCAGAACAGGATTCTTTTGTATGCATTAGTCATGCATGCTTGAGACACTGATGCAAGGGGAGAGAACTAGGCCTGTGATAAGAAAAGATGGGTGCAGGTCAGATGATGAAATATTTCACTTAAACCAATAATATCTAGAAACTTTTAGAACTCAGGGTGTCTCACCTTCTAATAGGTTCATTGCTAAACATATAGATTGCTGCATCTCTCCAGTGTAGGACATGCAAACTACTCATCAGAGTTGCATGTGCAAATCCCATTCTCAAAAATTAAACTCTAGTCCTCCTGCTTCCTCTCCTGAACAGCTGGGGCTACTCCTGCACAGTGAGTCCCAGCTGTTGAATCAGAGGTCAAAGCTGTACACAGAGCACATAACTGCACATATACAGCTCCTCTTTCAACTATTGCCATTAGCTGGATCAGGGTGAGCAGGTGAAGAAACTCAACATGGTTTTAGCCTAAATATAATATAATCAGGGCTGCATTTTCATTTGTATGGGTTCATACATTAACTCCTTACTAACCAGAAGTGAATGTCTTGCTTTCAGAACTTCAGTTGCCCTCTGACATCTCACAGCTGAATCCCTTAATCTCAGACAGGTGAATTGTGTCAACCAAGAATCCTTTCCTGTTGCTTGAGTGCCCTGTGGAAATGGGACATGGTTGGCACAGTTGAGATAGCGGGGTGTTTGCTGGTGTTCATGGGGCTCAAGCACAAAACTGGCACAAGGGGTTTTTTTGGAGGGGTACCCTAGGCAAACTGTGGCTTTGGGACTCCTCCCACATTCAACACAGAGAAGAATAAGAATTCTAAAATGAAACTTGCTTATGAGATAGATCATATTAATATTAAATTTAATTTCTGGGCACCACACCTTAAAAAGGATATTATAGCTTTGGAAAAAGTGCAGAAAAGGGCAACTCGAATGATAAAAGGGTTGGAACACTTTCCCTATGAGGAAAGGTTAAAGCGCTTAGGGCTCTTTAGCTTGGAGAAAAGACGACTGAGGGGTGACATGATCGAGGTTTATAAGATTATGCATGGGAAAGAGCAGGTAAAGAAAGAGGTACTTTTCTCCCTTTCTCACAATACAAGAACTCGTGGACACTCCATGAAACTGCAGAGCGGTCGGGTTAGAACGGATAAAAGGAAGTACTTCTTCACCCAAAGAGTGATTAACACATGGAATTCACTGCCACAGGAAGTGGTGGGTGCTACAAGCATGGACGGCTTCAAAAGGGAATTAGATAAGCATATGGAGCAGAGGTCCATCAGTGGCTATTAGCCACAAGGTATAGCTAGGGGCTCTGGGGCAAGTGATGCTCTGTCTTCTTGGTGCTTGGGGGGGGGTCAACAGTGGGAGGGCTTCTAATGTCCTGGCCCCACTGCTGGACCTCCTGATGGCACTGGTATTTCTGGCCACTGTGTGACACAGAGTGTTGGACTGGATGGGCCTTTGGCCTGATCCAACATTGGCGTCTCTTATGTTCTTATGTTCTTAAAATATTTTCAATATATACATATATTGGTGCCTTTTAGCCTGGTGCCCTAGGCAACTGCCTGTTTCATCTATGCACTTGGGTTGGCCCTGCCCAAGCACTGCCCTGCCTTTCTGTATCTCAAATACTGGACAGTCAGTATCCATATCAGCTAGGCTCAGCTGTAGTCCAAGGGTACTGATGTAGAACAAGTTTGATAGATAAATACAGCAAAAAATGAACCAATGTGATAACCCTATGTGATAACCCTATCATACCCCTTATGGTTCATATTGCAATTTGAAGATTTTGGTGACTTAATAAGTGTTCGTATATTGTAACAAAATAAAATAAAAAGAAGTTCAGCGGCACCTTTACTTAAACGGTATTATAATCCTAAAGATACTTTCTGTCAATACTCCAGGGTTTGTTTTTGTTTTGTTAAAGCAATATTGTATTTTTGCCCCCTGAAAGGTATAGTAGATTCTGCTTTGGAAAGTGCTTTTCATTTGTGAGAGTTCGTAGAATCTCAATTCTGAAAGTGGGAAGCTTCTAAATTCAACTAATTTGTTTAGCAAACTGATGAGTAGAACACAGAGTTCAAAGCACTGTGATTATATAGGCAGAAAGGTGCCACTGCTGAGAAAGAAAGGATGGAATGAAACAATAAGCACACAAAGTACCAGGCTGGAGTAAAACAGGGGACAACTTTATTGATTACAGCAAAACGGAGCATTGGTGCAGCATAGGGCAGGATTCAACACATTGGGCAACCTGTCTGTTAGCTGATGAACCCTGCCTGCCTCCTGGGGAAACCTGGAGTAGCAAACCAGTGGTTCCACTTGAACCCTTGTCAACTGGGAGTACAGCTGGGCAACCACCCCTGAGCCGGGCATGCCGCTAAAAGGCTCGACTCTCAAGACCCGTTAAGGGGGTCCCCACTAGGGGTGGTGGGCATGCATACACAGCCTCTCACCAAATAGATCTGGCCCAATGCCTGAAACCACTACAAGGGCTGGGTGGGAATGGCCCTGCTTCCACCAATGCTCCCAATCAAATCCCACCTAGCTAGCTTGCTTTGCACACTTTCTTTTCAGCAGAGTCCACCTTGTCTGGGGTGACACCCCCCCTTCAAAGCAGCACCGTAGCTAGATGATTTTGGTGGGGGGGGCACTGGGGGGCATGATATGATGTCACAAAATAATAAAATAAAAACTCCAAGGGGCACCCCAAGGAAAGGTGGTGGCCCAAAGGAGAAAAACCTGGCCAGGGAGACCAGAGAAGAGCACCACCCCCCAAGCCGGCCAACCTCCCCATGCCCTCACTTTGCCAGCAGACAGCCGGCCAGCCGGCAAGGGACAGAAGGTGGCAAGGGGCAAAAGGTAGCTTCATGTATTCATAAATCCTGATCCTACTTTAGGGAATGCCTTGGTCAGACCTCGCAACTACTGGTGGAACCAAGAAACCCCCAGTGGGGCACCTGTTTTTCCCTCCTCCCTGTTCAAACCTGGTTCACTGGGCCAGAAGTTACCTGGCTGTCTGAGCAGCTGGTTCCTCCCTTGTTCCCTCCCTCATCTGGGTGAGGCGCCACCAACCTGCATGTTGGAGAGGTGGAGAAAGAGAAGCCTGAGAGAGCTGTATACTTGTCCTTCTGACACCAGTCCCCAGGAAAGCCCAGGAATGGTGCCTCTAGTGCTGGACATGCCATGAGCCTGGGCTGTCCCTATGAGCTCCACTTCACCTTGAAGCCGCTGCTCCAACAAAAGCCACCCCCCAAACCTGCACCCCAGCCTTGCCTGCTCGGCCCGCTGCCTCTCTCCCGGGGCGGGCTCTAAGATTTGGTGGGGGGGGGGATTGGAAAATCAGGAGGGGGCATCTCCTTGTATGCCCCATGCTAGCTATCGCCCTGCCTCCAAGACTTTCTGTCAAGCACTTTGGACCAGAATAAGTGCACTTGAGGAAAGCGTAATGCAGATCCTGTAGATCAGCTACAATAGCCAGCACCAAGTCAACCCCTTTCCAACTGGGTAAATCATTTCCCCAAAGTTGGATCACAATGGCACCTAGAGTGCCCACGTAGTCAATGCTCCCCAATACCACAGACAGAAAGGCACCCAACCACAGGCACCCCACCCCAAATGCACCCTTTGTCCCATCCATGTTATCTAATGATAGACCTAGAGTCCTAGTGAATTGGCGTATCAACCAGCCCAGTGCACAGTGCTATGCCTGACGATCTACATGGTCCTGTGATGCCCTGAGAAGACTAAAACAAAGAAGGATGAGAGGAGGAACCTACTTGAGGGTGGACATAGGATCTGAAGGCTGAAGAGCTTCAATGACCAGTGGCACAAATGCCACCTGGGGGGAGTTCAATTTCATCTGCTGAAGTGGCTGCACGGATACAAAAAGAGTACATATAGAAGTCTCCATGGGGGAGACTGACCACAGCAATCCCTGCCCGCAGACCACTTGTGAACTGGAGTCAAGTCAAGAAAGAGCCATCAGCATGCAGAAGGAGAGGGGCAGGGCCAATTGGGCATATGGCCAGATATGCTTTGGTGGCATGCACTGGGCAGGGCTGTCCAGCCCCAGCAGCCCAAAGGATCAAGTGAGACCTGCACCCTATTTGATCTGGTTTAGATTTCCAAAGCAGCAGATGCAAGGTGTGCCCAGCGATGTGGACATCACAAAACATGAGGGCCCAACCAGAAAAGTCATGCTTGGATGCCACGACCAACTCACTGCAGCAGAAGGTCCCCCCAAAAGGTGTATATAAAGGTGGCCTGGAAAAGAGTGATCTCAAAGTCAGACCAGCCAGACCACTGGGAGCTGCTGCAGGAAGATGGCTAAAACCTCCAAAGTTATAGGCTGCTTGGCATCAGGCATGTGAGACGTAGGATGCTTCGAGCCCTCAATAGTCCTGTAGACAGTGAAAGTGTGGTAGGGGTCTGGAAAACCTTGTGCTTTGCTAAGGAAAATGATACTGCAGCAAGGTGCATAGCCATAATCCTAGGTGCCAGGTCCCACTCCCTGAAGGAAGCTAGATATTGGAGGACTAGAAGAAGAAGAAGAAGAGGAGATTGGATTTATAACCCGCCCTTCACTTGGAGTCTCAGAGCGGCTTACAAACTCCTTTCCCTTCCCCTCCCCACAACAGACACCCTGTGAGATGGGTGGGGCTGAGAGAACTCTGACACAAACTGCTCTTTCAGGAACAGCTGTGCCAGAGCTTGTGACTGACCCAAGGTCACATCAGCAGGTGCAAGTGGAGGAGTGGGGAATCAAACCCAGTTCTCCCAGATTAGAGTCCGCACACTTAACCACTACACCAAACTGGCTTTGGAAGCCAGCCAGGACCCACCCGCCCCCGTCCCTGACATCTGAAGAGAAGACCAGAAAGGCAGCCACAGCTCAAGAGCATGATTTCCACAGAGAGAGAGCAATGGAACTGAATACTCCCTGTATGATCAACTGCTGCCAAGGGCCCATAGATCCTCTGGGAAGGGGTCTGAATGGTGGTTCATCTCCAGTGCTAAGGTTCGAACCTTCTCCTCCTGAAAGCAAGATAAGGCATCTGCGATGTCATTGTCTACATCTGCAACATATCTCTCTGAAAAAGAAATATTTCCAGGCAAGCACAGGATGACAAATCAGCAGACGAGGAGGAGGACCCAATCAGAGCAAGAGATTTGGCAATGAATGACATGCACCATAGCCTGGTTGTTGCACCAGAACAGTACCTTCCGGTTCCTAAGGGATTCATTCCAATTGTGGACTGCAACCAATATCAGAAAGAATTCTAGAAAAGTGAGATCTCTTAGTATGTCTGACCCTGCCCAGGAAGCCAGCCAATGCCTGGCACACCAGCATCCAGTGCAGAACATATTGAACCCCACACTGCCTGAAGCATCTGACTGAATCTGCATGGATGAACATATGTCGGGGGGGGGGGGGCTGCCAAACAGAAATGCCATTGAAGGTGGAAAGGAAAGTCAACCAGACAGCAAGGTCAACTTACAGGCCTTGGTGATTCTAATATGGTGATGAGGGGAATGGACTCCAGTTGTGCTCCTGACTAGACGGGCACAAAATGTGTGCCCAGGGTTTACGACTCTTCAAGCAAAGTTAAGGTGCCCAATCAAGGCTTGAATCTCCTGAGGGTGATAAGAGCCTGCAAGGCAGCCAATTAATCATCAGGGAGCTGGGATGAACCCTCCTTTGAATTGAGCAAAATACTGAGGTGGGCTAGGTGCATGCAGGGTCCTTCCATTTTGTCATGAGCCAGGGGCGCCCCTAACTCCCCAGCTAAGGCTTGAAAGGCAGCCAGACAAGTGGCACATGCAGAGTTACCAGCCAGCTCAGGAAACAAGAAGCCATCAAGGTAGTGTGTAACATGGGGAGAATGAGTGTGGCCCTTAAGATCCCATTCCAGGAAGGTGTTGAAAACCTCAAAAGCTGCGTAAGTGACAGAGCAACCCAGAGGCATAGCTTTGTTGACAAACCACAAATTATTCAGCTTGAACCCCAAAAGGCAGTGATCATTTGGGTGAGTAGGCAACAGCCGAAATGCTGACTAGGCAAGGTCAGACATACTGCGTGATCTCACATTTTGCCATGAGAGATTCAGGGCCACAAGCCCTAACTATGTTCACATGAGTCATAACGCACAGAGCAGTGTTCTTCGTGGATGGCTTCATTAACAGATGAGCCCTTTGGGTAGGTAAGGTGATGAATCAAATGATATTCCCCTGAAACTTTCTTGGGGACCATTCCCGGGGGGGGGGGGATATATCCAGGTTCAGAGACCCAGCCTGCAGCACACTCCTTGGTGACCTTAGAAGTTACAATATCTGGCAGATCACAGGCAGACTTTAAGTTCCCCGATTCACAAGGGGTTTGGGGGCCAGTAAAGGGAATACAGGAACCCACTGTGAAGCCTTCCCAAAGAAAGGAGGCAGTTAGGATATTGATCAAGAAACAGACATAGGTTGCTAAGGCGGATGGGGGTGTAAACTAATCCCAGAATTATTTTCCAGAACTGAATCCTAAGGTGGCAGCTGCACCAGCCCCTCCATCCTTCTTGCCACTGTTGGAGGGCTGGCCACTATGAAAGAGCTGCTGATTACTGCCTTCCTGGGGTCAAGATAGCCTAGGATGAGGCCCAAAACAGCTATCGCAATGGTGAGTGTTGGCACTTCTCCTGGTTATATTCCCAGCATACCTTGTGGCTAGAATCATGCTTGGGAGCCCCTGGAATGACCCTGGAGGGGTCAGCTCACTCCCTGATATGGGAGCCCACCCGTACCAGCCACAACTTGTCATTAATCAAATCCCACCTAGCTAGCTTGCTTTGAGAAACCTGTTTACGAAAGGCATCATTGTAGCTGATAGCAGTGGAATCACCTGATAAAGCTTGTGCCCTCAATACATTGCCCAGGTGGTTGGACAGGTGCCACCCCCATTTGGGGTAGGTGGACTGAACCACCCCCATGAATACATTGTATTCCACCAGCCAATTAAGAAAGGTGCAATAAGCCTACCCTTTCTGACCCCTTTCCTATCAGATCATGAGCCATGCTTGCCTTCCTCGGCATCATGTTTAATCAGGGAAAATAAATCTATAATAGCCATTTAAGATTTTATTCTTGACCTTATTGAGCAAATGAATGCTGGGTGGATCCTCTGAATCATTAAAGGTGGGCAACTTTGATGAAGTACCAGAGGGCTGACCATCCACCCACACTAAAGCGGGGTCACTGGCTGCCTTCTCCCTCTGATGGCCCAAGATGGCAGACCCAGGACTCATGTGGTTGTATCCCAATAGACCCCAGTAGAATAAGTAGACTCCAAGGATGAGGAGGACTTACCTGAAGACTGTTTGCTACTGGATATTTCAGTGTGTCTTGCAGATCTGCGTGCTTTGCACCGCTTGTGATGATGCCTCTTGCAGGACTTGCGCCCCCTGGGTTCCTCATCCTCTGGTGAGCTGGAGTTTGAGTATTCACTGGGAGAGCAGGTCCATCTCTGCTCACGGAAGGCTGTGCAGACCCTGCTGCAGCCACACCTGAGCATGAAGGCATCACGGGTTCCACTGCCAGCAGGGGAGCTGAAACTGCTGGCTGAGCTCTGAGCTGGCTGACCCGTTCCTTGAGAACCACCAGTGACTGAGAAATGCCCTCCAGGACTGCCTCACTGCAGGACACCAATGGACGGTACCCAGATTCTGGCTAGCTCAGCTGGCCAAACAGGAACATGCCACCCTCTGGTAGTGGAAGGTGCCTGCGAGGCTTTAGGCTGTGACTTCCAAGAGGAAGCGGCCGCCTTCTTCACCCCAGCACTGCAGCCTCCATCTCAAGGATATGTCTTGGGAGGCATGATCTAATTAAGCACACAATAAAACAACAATCCAAGCAAAACAGTACAGAGCCTTAACAAAGCAGATGTCCCTCCAACAATCTGAGCCAAGGCTTTAAATGACTCCAAAGCATTCTAAATTAATGCTAATTCAGCCACTAGAAGGTGCTTATGAAAGGCTACGTGGCTCTAATTACTACTGCAAATATTATAGAATGATACTTTAATAATAATTAAGCCACCCTGATTATGACTTACTAAACCATTACTGCTAAAACTTCCCTATATAGCAACCCTCAGGGGTGTATATAACAATGTGACCTGTTACTATTACTATGAGATTATTACCACAAGATTACTGTTACTACTGCTGTAATCAAATATTCACCACTGCAACTACAGAGCCATACAATATGGTTAATTAATCTATGCAATAAACAGACTTCAAATGGAAACCAGAGTGCCCTGAGACTTAAAAACCCAGCAATGCCACCCAGGAATTAGCTTATTAACAACGGTTCCCACCACTGCCCGTAAGGACACAGGATGGCCACTGCAAGAGAGCAAAGGGAAAGATGGTGGGCTGCCAACAAGCTAGGCAAGAAGACAACCCCAAGCCATTCCCACCAATTCCCCACTGCAGCAGCCTAAGTGAACAGCACCCAAAGAGAGTCCCACACAATGGTTGCAAGTTACCGCACACGTCTTCCATGGTCTTCGCAGCTGCCTCGTGTTCACATACAAGCTAACACCTGTGGCAGTCATCCTCCCCTGCTCCAAGCCACCTCACTATGCAGCTCCAATGGTCACCTGTAGATGCTTGCTTGATGAGTAATGTGTGCTCTAGAGCCCCAGCATGAGAATCGCTGACTCTGAAGTTGTCCATATCAAAAAAATGCTAGAATCAGCCCTCTTTCGGAGTTTTATCTCGGTGATTCTAACAGCTCTTTTGCTCCGTGGGTCTTTTTTTTTTTTTAAGTGCCCATAGGTACTGAGTAATGTGTGCTCTAGAGCCCCAGCATGAGAATCGCTGACTCTGAAGTTGTCCATATCAAAAAAATGCTAGAATCAGCCCTCTTTCGGAGTTTTATCTCGGTGATTCTAACAGCTCTTTTGCTCCGTGGGTCTTTTTTTTTTTTTTAAGTGCCCATAGGTACACTTTTATTAATTTTTTAGAATCTACAACAAACAAATCTACACACTACAAACAGACACTCTACTACATATAACGTATATACCAAGAGGGCAGTTACATTATATGCTTATATGCAATTAATTAATAAAACCGCTATATCAAACACTTTCCATTCTTCTATCTTCTGTGTTCTAAAGTCCATTGCACTATCCTTGCCTAATCTTCTATTACGTTTACATTATACCAATCATAAAACTTTTTCCATCTTTTTTGAAATGTCCACTCTTTACTTAATCTCATTTCTAGAGTCAGTTTACCATTTTCTGCTGTTTCAAAAAGTTTATTCACATACTCCTGTTTCGTTGGTATCACCATAGTTTTCCAATATTTGGCATATAAAATATTTGCAGCTGTCGTCATATAAACAGTCAAATACCTATTCTCTTTTTCATAATCATTTGGAAATATATTCAACAGCAAGACCTCTGGAGTAAATGGAATCTTTGGTCTTAGTATCTTCTCCATCAAACTATGGACCCATTTCCAAAACTTTTTAGTAACATCGCATAGCCACCACATATGGTAAAATGTACCCCTTTTACTCTTACATTTCCAGCATCAGAACAGTTAATATTTTGCTTAGCCAGTCTATCAGGTGTAATATACCATCTAAAAAACATCTTGTACATATTCTCTTTATATGTTATAGCATTAGTCATTTTAATATTTTTCTCCCAAAT